>NW_024080697.1:80371-90096 GCF_003009895.1 Hyaena hyaena
TCCTGATCTCAGGGGGAAAGCTCTCAGTTTTTCCCCGTTGAGGATGATGTTAGCTGAAGGCTTCTCATAGATGGCTTTGATGATGTTTAAGTAGGTTCCTTCTATCCCGACTTTCTCCAGAGTCTTTATTAAGAAGGGATGCTGTATTTTGTCAAATGCTTTTTCTGCATCTATTGACAAGATCATATGGTTTTTATCTTTTCTTTTATTGATATGATGTATCACATTGATTGATTTGCGAATGTTGAACCAGCCCTGTAACCCAGGAATGAATCCCACTTGATCTTGGTGGATGATTCTTTTTATATGCTACTGGATTCGATTTGCAAGGATCTTGTTGAGAATTTTCGCATCCGTATTCATCAAGGATATTGGCCTATAGTTCTCTTTTTTTTTGCTGGATTTCTATCTGGCTACCTCCAAACTTTTTTAATCCCATACCCATTACTAAAACCTTTTGAGTATATCCCCTCAATATATGTATATTTAAATTACATTTAGACATTATTATGGTCATATATATTAAATGTGTATATAAATATTAAATGAACAAAGTAGGAAGTGTTTAAATGATGAGATGATAAATATAATAATAGCCACAAAAAGTAGAAATAATCCAAATGCCCATCAACTGATGAATTAATTTTTAAAATTGGTATATACAGCAGTGTCTAGCTGGCTTAGTAGAGCATGTTACTCTTGATATCAGGGTTGTAAGTTCAAGCCCCATGCTGGGTATAGAGATTACTTAAAAATAAAATCAGGGGCACCTGGATGGCTCAGTCAGTTGAGCGTCTGACTCCTGGTTTTGGCTCAGGTCATGATCTCACAGTTTATGAGTTCAAGTGCCACATCAGACTCTGTGCTGACAGTGTGGAACCTGCTTGGGATTCTCTCTGTCTCTTTCTTTCGGTTCCTCCCCCACTCTGTCTCCCAAAACAAACTTTTAAAAAATTTAATAAAAATCATAAATTTATAAATTCATAAAGAAATAAACAAAATTGGTGTATCCGTACAGTAGAATAGTACTCAGCAATAAAAAGGCACAATGCTGATACATGCTATAATAGGATGGATCTCAAGAACGTTAAGGTAAGTGAAAGAATCTGGACAGAAGACCATGTGTTGTATGATTCCATTTATATCAAACCTCCAGGAAAAGGAAATTTTTAGAGACAGAAAGTAGATTAGTGATTACTTGAGGCTGGGGTTAGAAACAAGAATTGACTACAAACAGGCAGAAGGGACTTCTATGAGGTGATGAAAACGTTCTAAAACTGAATTGTGGTGATAACTATGCAATTTTGTAAATTTACTAAAAATAACTGAGTCATACCCTTACAACAAGTGAATTTTATGTATATAAGTGATGTGTCAATAAAACTGCTTGAAAACAAAAACTAAATATAATGTGAATATCTTAATGCAGATATCTATGCAAAGTAAGTTTCCAATAGTCTAGAAAACAGAAAACTGGAAGTAAAAAAGCTTGTTAAGGGGGCTAACTGACAGTCAAAAGATACCATGGAGACCTAAATGTAAGACAGTGACAGTGAGAATGCGAAAAGGACTTGCTTCAAGTTAAAATGCAGAGTAAGGGTATCAAATTATCACATCAAAAATTATTGAGATTGCATATTTAACAGGTACATATTACATTAATAAAATAAATAATATTCTTATTAATGTTAAAATAACAAAGAACAGACCCAATAATACAATCTCAGCTTTGCTCTGGTGAATGAATTAATTTAATTTTTAAAAGCTTTTAAATGTTTATTTATTTTGAGAGAGAGAAAATCCCCAGCAAGCTCAGCACCATCAGCACAGAACCCACGTGGAGTCGATTTTGCAAGCCATGAGCTCATGACCTGAGCCGAAACCAAGAGTCGGACGTTTAACTGACTGAGCCACCCAGGTGCCCCAAGAGTTAATTTTAATTTAGTACCCTGGGCTCTGAGAAATTCCTTCTTATGGCATTGTCATCACTTTACAGACTTGACTCTGTAAGGTGTGCAAGCCTCTATTCTCCTTTACTTCTCAATCAATGTGTCACAAATCAGATAAACTGCAACGTGATGGACAGTGGTATAGTTTTATGATATGTATAACCAGGTTTTCTTATGATTTATAGACTATGAAAATAAACAACACATTTTTCATTCAATCATGTTCTTCTATTAAACAGAACTTTTTAATAAATATAAACTAGTATTAACATATACTCCAAAAGAGATGGTAACTTAAACAAATATCAATGTCAAAACACATTGTTAATCTTTTTTTAAAAAATGTTTTAATGTTTGTTTATTTTTTGAGAGAGACAGAAAGACAGTGTGTGAGTGGGGGTGGGGGTGAAAGAGAGGTAGACATAGAATTGGAAGCAGGCTCCAGGCTCTGAGCTAGCTTTCTCAGAAGCTAACATTTCTTTAAAATATTATAATCAGGTTAAAATCAAGATAAATCTATATCTCTAATGATATCTTATAATGTAAAATACTTCTGTCTTTATGAGTGATTAAGTTATTATAATATGCAGAATTTCTAATTTACTGAATTGATAAAAAGAAAACTTAGTACTTCACATAACATGAAACATCATCCTATGTGTCAAAAGGCAAGAAAAAAATGCAGAAAATAAGCCTAGCTCTATTAAACACTATAAATAGTTAAGCATTAAGGGTGCCTGGGTGGTTCAGTCAGTTGAGCATCCGACTCTTGATTTCAGCTCATGTCATGTTCCCAGGGTTGTGGGATTAAGTCCTGAGCCAGGCTCGACGCTCAGTGTGGAGCCTACTTAAGATTCTCTTTCCCTCTGCCCCTCTCCCCTGCTTGCATGCTCTCTCAAAATAATAATAATAAGCATTAAAAAACAATGTCCTATTCAACACTGTACTAGACATTCTAGCTAGAGAATTAAGAAAAAGATATAAAAGAGATCCAACTTAGAAAGGAATAAGTAAAACTATTTCTATTCTTAGGTGATATGATTCTATATGTATAAAACCCCAAAGAATACACATAAACAACAAAAAACCCTACCAGAGCTAATAAATGATATTAGCAAATTTGCAGGGTACAATTTCAACATACAAAATCAGTTGTGTTTCTATTAAATACGCAATTAAAATATACAATTAAGTATTGCGATTAAATATGCAAAAAGGAAATTAAGAAAACAATGCCATCTATCATAGCATCCAAAAGAATAAAATAGCTAAAAATAACCGAGGAGGTCAACACTGTAAACTACAAGGCACTGCTAAAAGAAATTAAATAAGACTAAGTAACTGAAAAGAATTCCATGTTCATGGACAGGAAAAGTTAATATTGTTGAAATGGAAATACTACCCAAAGTAATCTACAGATTTAAAGCAATCCCTACCAAAATTCCAACAGCCTTTTTTGCAGAAATAGAAAAGCCAATCTTGAAATTCATATGGAATCTCAAGGGATCCAAAGCTATCTTGAAAAAGAAGACCTGAGTTAAAAGACTCACACTTCCTCATTTCAAAACTTAACCACAAATTACAGTAATCAAAACAGTATGGTACTGACATAAAAACAGACATATATCAATGGACTAGAATTGAGAGACCAGAAATAAACCCAAATATCTATGGCCAATTGATTTTCAGCAAGGGTGCCAAGACTATTTAATGAGAGAAAAGAGTCTTTTCAACAAAGGAACAAAGGGAGCTGGGACAACGAGATAGCTACATGACAAAAAAAAAAAAAAAAAAAAGAAAAAAAGATGGGGCCTTACCTTATACATTATAAATAAAATTAAATCAATCTTACACCATACATACCAAAATTAATTCGAAATGGATCAAAAACTTAATTGTATGACCTAAAACTATAAAACTCTTATAAGAAAACATAGGGGAAAGCTTCATCACATTGGATTTAGTAATGTTTCCTTAAAAATAACGCCAAAGGGGCGCCTGCATAGCTCAGTTAAATGTCCCACTCTTGCTCTCAGCCTGGGTCTTGATCTCAGGGTTGTGAGTTAAGGGCTCCTTGCTAGACATGAAGTCTACTTGGAGGGAGGGAGGAAAGAAGGGAGGAAGGCAGACAGACCAAAAGCAAAGGTAAACAAAATAAAATAGCTATACTGGACTACTTCAAAATTACAAATTTCTCATCAAAAGACACAATCAATGGAGTGAAAAGGCAACATACAGACTGGGAGAAAATGTTGGCAAATTTTATAAGATAAGGGGTAATATCCAGAATCCCTATAACAACAAAGAAACAAACAACTCAATAAGAAAATAACTAAAGGACTTGAATATTCTCCGAAGAAATATACAAATGGCCAAGAAGCACATGAAAAGATACTCAGATGCTCTAATCATTAATGATGTACTAGTCATTAGGGAAATACAAATCAAAATCATAATGAGATACCACCTCATACCCATTAAGATGACTATTATTGTAAAACTAAATAAAAAATGAAAATAACAAGTGTTGATAAGGATGCAGAAAAACTGGAACTCTTATGCACTAATGGTGGGAATGTAAAATGGTACAACTACTCTGGAAAATAAGGCAGTTCCTAAAAAATTAAACACAATTACTTTATGATCTTGCAATTCCACTTCCTGGTACATACCCAAAAGAACTGAAAGCAGGGACCCAAAGAGATATTTGTACATCAATGTTCTTAGCAGCATTATTCACAATAGTTAAAAGGTAGGAGCAACGAAGTGCCTATGAAAGGATGAATGGATAAATAAAATGTGGTATATACATATAATGGAATATTATTTACCCTTAAAAATGAAGGAAATTCTGGGGCATCTGGGTGGCTCAGCTGGTTGAGCTTCCAACTTCAGCTCAGGTCATGATTCATGGTTCCTGAGTTTGAGCACTGCCTCAGGCTCTGTGCTGACAGCTTGGAGCCTGGAGCCTGCTTCAGATTCTGTGTCTCCCTCTCTCCACCCCTCCCCTATTCACTCTCCCCCTCTCCTCTCAAAAATAAACATTTTAAAAAATTTTTAAAAATGCATGAAATTCTGACATGTATTATATCAAATGTCCTTGAGGACATTATGCTCAGTGAAATAAGCCAGTTACAAAAAGACAATTCTGTATGATTTCATTTACAGGAGGTACCTAGAGTAGTCCAATTCATAGACAGAAACAGAGTCCTGGTTGCCGGAGATGAGAGGAAGGGGAGAATAGGGAGTTGTTGTTTAATAGGTAGAGAGTTTCAGTTTCACAAGATGAAAAGTTCTGGAGATTAGGTTTTAAACAATGTGAATGTATTTATTAACATTACCGAACTGTACACTAAAGAAGTTAATATGGTAAATTTTCTAGCATGCCAATCACTTCCTTACCACAAATTTTAAACACTTTTGTTACATATTTCATACACAAAAAGGTATTATACTTTTTTAAAAAATTTTTAATGTTTATTTTTCAGACAGAGACAGAGCACAAGTGGAGGATGGGCAGACAGAGGGGACACAGAATCTGAAGCAGGTTCCAGGCTCTGAGCTGTCAGCACAGAGCCTGATGCGGAGCTAGAACTCACAAACGGTGAGATCATGACCTGAGGCCAAGTTGGAAGCTTAACCGACTGAGCCACCCAGGCATCCCAGGGTTATACTTTTTAATAGTGAGGGTGGGGAGTTTGAGAGAATAAAGTCGCATAACTTCTGTTTTGCCAAAAATCTGTATAAGCATGAACTGAATGTCATTTTTCAACCTTCACTATAATTTGAGAGATCAGAATACTAAGGGGAAAAAAAGAATAAAGAATACTGATTAGTAAGATAACCAATAACCCCAAAGAAATATAATTTCTACTTTACAGAATTATTCAAAAATCTTTTTTAAATTTTAAAAATGCAAAATAAAATACTATTACACAGTCATTCATTTTTACAAGAGAACTTTATCATTTACCTCCTTCCATGGACTGAATAAAATGTCAGAGTAAATACAATCATATTCACAAGGTCTATAGGGTGTTTTAGAAGTTTTTATTGTTAGGGCACGTGGGTGGCTCAGTCAGTTAAGCGTCTGTCTTCAGCCTAAGTCATGGTCTCACTGTTCCCGAGTTAGGGCCCTGCGCCAGACCCTGTGTGGACAGCTCAGAGCCCAGAGCCTGTTTTGGATTCTGTGTCTCTCTTTCTCTCTCTGCCCCTCCCCTGCTCACATTCTGACTCTCTCTCACTCTCAGAAATAAACACTAAAAAAAATTTTTAAATGCTTAAAATAGGGGCACCTGGTGGCTCAGTCAGCTAAGCATCTGACTCTTAGTTTTGGCTCAGATCATGATCTTGTGGTCTGTGATTGATCAAGCCTTGTGCTGGGCTCTGCGCCGAGGGTGTAGCACAGAGCCTGTCTGGGATTCTCTCTCTCCCATTATCTCTCTCTGCACCTCCCCTACTCTCTCTTTCTCTCTCTCTCAAAATAAGTTTAAAAATGCTTAAAACAAAAAAGAAGGCAAGTTAATGATGAAATATCTGTGTATATATACACATATAATTTGTTGCTGTTGTTATTTTAAGATATAATATTTTACACTACTCATTATTCTCAACCTATACTGGAAAATATCTCATCTTGTTTTTAAATGAAAGCAAAACAGCTTTCCCAATTATTACACCTTTGAATTAAAGTATATTGTTTCAAATAATGAAATCTTGCCATTTACAACAACATGGATGGAACTAGCAGGTATTATGCTAGGGGAAGTCAGTCAGAGAAAGACAAATATCATGATTTCACTCATATGTGGAATGAGAAACTCAACAGATGAACATAGGGGAAGATAAGGAAAAATAAGATAAAAACAGTGAGGGAAGCAAATCATAAGAGACTTCTAAATACAGAGAACAAACTGAGGGTTGCTGGAGGGGAGGGGGGTATGGGTTAAATGGGTGATGGGTATTAAGGAGGGCACTTTTCAGGATGAGCACTGGGTGTCATTATGCAAGCGATCAATCACTGGGTTCTACTCCTGAAGCCAAGACTACACTGTATGTTAACTAACTTAAATTTAAATTTAAAAAATACAAATATTGTTTCACAAACCCAGTCAATTCTAATTATTCACAGTTAAGAACAAACTTCTGAGATTACTTCTATTGTTCCAATAGCTGGTTCGGTCATTTTCCACTGTAGGAAAATGAAAGTACTCCACCTGTGAGTACTTGGGAAATAGGACTGTACCAATTCTGCCAAATTAGGCTCATATCTAGACAGCAAAAAAATTTTCTGGGTCTAAGAAACAATAAGTGTGTGCATATATATATATAATAGTACATATTAATTACAGTTTATTTCCCACCTATAGTGAATGGACCAACATCTCCATGTAATACTTAGAGGATTATCTAAAAATATAATCCCATTACATCCAGAAATTACGTACTAGCTATATTCAAACCTGCCACAGGTAATTTATATAATTGGTGAGTAAGAGTGATTGATACAACCAAATACTCTACAACCTTGCAAGTTTTCTTGTTCCACTGAAAAAAAATTTTTAATATTATCAGAAATTTAGCAGGTAAAATTGTACAATCCTAAAAAAGATCACATAGTTTTCCTTAAAAGAAGTAGACAAAACAAACTTGATGCATATAACAACACTAGCACTAGTTTCTTAAATCTACCATATTGGAAACCAGTTTCCCAAATAATTCTCCAATTAGTAATATAAGGGGGGAGGAGAAAAAAATAGCCTTTAAACTAAAATAAAAGCATTTTCTCAAAAAACCAAAGCTACAGATCTTATTTTTTAATGTTTACTTATTTATTGGGGGGGGGGGGAAGGGGTAGGGGACAGCAGAGAATATCAGGCAGGTTCCATGCTGTCAGCACAGAGCCTGGTAAGAACCTCAAACTCAGAAACTGTGAGATCATGACCTGAGCTGAAATCAAGAGTCAGACACTCAACCAATGGAGCCACCCAGGTGCCCCCAAATCTTATTTTGCATCTTGTTTATAATCTGTTGTCTCTATTTTTCAATATGCTGCTTTGCTGATACAAACAAAAATTCAAAATCTATCTTACCTCTTCCTGTTTAGGTATCTTATTTTCACCATTGTACTCTACTTAGACAAGAAAAACATGCAAAATTCTTACTGGACTCAGGCACCATAATTTCCTGCCAATATTCCTTTTTATGTATTATACATGTTACTTGTACTCTTGATCTTAAAAGTAATACAAACTATGGTTCATCATATTCTTCAAAGATGGCTACAATAGCAGATTGCTTCCTATGTGCTCTTCTTACAATGAGATGTTGATATTCCTCACTTCAAGTGGTGTGGTCTAGGTCTACTGCTCCCCTGAACCAAGGTGGGCCTTTATGACTACTTCAATTAACAGAAGAAAGCAAAGTAAGACTACGTGACTTCCAAAACTACATCAAATATGCCATGCAACTTCACCTTGTTCTCTTGGGATGCTCTCTCTTGGAACCTAGCCACCATGCTGTGAGGAAGCCAAGCAGCCAAAAGAAAAGGTCATGTGTAGGTGTTCTGGCCAAGAGCCCAGGCTGAGGTCCCTGCCAATAACCAGCATTAACCACCAGACACATGGCTGTGCAAGCCTTCAAATGATTCCAGCGCCCAGCCACCAAGCCACCCTAACCGTTCCAGCTACTCCACCTCAGACCACATATGAACAGAGACACACTGTCCCCACAAAGTAAGTCTTGACCATATTACAGAAACATAATCAAAATAAATGATTGGTATGTTTTGAACCACTAAGTTAACAACAGATAACACAAGCTCATAATAAAATTTGGAAAATGCACAAAAAGAAAGAAGAAACCTTTAATTACCCTAAGTTTCACCACTGTTAACATTTTGACACATATTTTACCATCAAGAAAATATTTTGCCCCACTCACCTAAGATTTCAAATGCTTTGTTTTTATCAGAATAAAGGGTCAAAATTTTAAAGGTGGTCAATTGTTTGTATCTAACCAGAAACAGGAAGAAAAAGCATTACAATCATTCTACTATTCTTATCTTTACTCTTTCACATACCTGTCCTTAGTGAGTTCTGAGGATGGCTGGTATACCAATATTCCAATCTATGGATGTGAATCAAGATGTTGGGTTGCGACAGTAGCTGCAATGGACCGCCTCCCTGGAAGAAATTGCTGAAGCCCCAAATCTGAAATTTTTAAGGAAAGAAAATGTTAAATATAAACATTTCCTTTCAATCACTTATATTTCCATCTCCACAATTAAATGAGTGCTGGCAAAGTAGGTTAAGATTACATGTAAGTGAATGCACAGGTTTCACTGAAAGTGGAGAGTAGGGTAATGTAGATTCAAGTTCCAGCTCCACTTCTTACTAAATATGTGATCTTACTTAAAGAACAAATTCTCAGGACACCTAGGTGGCTCAGTCAGTTAAGTGTCCCACTTTGGCTCAAGTCATGATCTCCTGGTTTGTGAGTTTGAGCCCCATATCAGGCTCTTTGCTAATAGCTGGGAGCCTAGAACCTGCTTCGGAGTGAGTGAGTGAGTGAGTGAGTGTGTGTGAGTGTGTGAGAGAGAGAGAGAGAGAGAGAGAGAGAGAGAGGGGAGAGGGGAGAGAGGAGAGAGTCGCGCATCCCGCCCCGCGCTGGGAGCCTAGAACCTGCTTGGGCGGGGAGAGAGAGAGAGAGAGTGTGTGTGTGTGTGTGTGTGTGTGTGTGTGTGAGAGAGAGAGAGAGAGAGAGAGAGAGAGAGAG
>NW_024080697.1:90201-156280 GCF_003009895.1 Hyaena hyaena
GCCCCGCGCATCCCGCCCCGCGCATCCCGCCCCGCGCATCCCGCCCCGCGCATCCCGCCCCGCGCATCCCGCCCCGCGCATCCCGCCCCGCGCATCCCGCCCCGCGCATCCCGCCCCGCGCATCCCGCCCCGCGCATCCCGCCCCTGCTCATGCACGAGCGCGCGCACTCTCTCTCTCTCAAAAACAAACTTTAAAAAAAGAGTAAATACTCCGTGCCTAAGTCTCATTATAGGCACATTACATAGGCACATGTAATGAAGACTGTGGTGACTGGATCAAAATCTTGGGCTGGGAGTCAGAAGACCTGGGTTCTAAACTCAGTTATCATTCTGCCTTGTAAGAACTTTGATACTTTTCTGGGCTCAGATATACCATCTGTAAAAGGAGAGGGTTGCATTAGATAATGGTTCCTGAAATCTAATCCTTAAACAGATGCCAGCCAGGACTAAAAAATGGGTATAAAGTTACCAACTGTGCTTACTCTGAGATTGTCCTTCCTACTTTTTCTATTATTAAAATGGCTTCTTTTATGAGGTGATGTGATAGGCAATAGTATAATTTTTTAAATACCTTAAAGAGTCAAAATCAAAAGTCTGTAGCCCTATGTAAACATAGAATTCTTTTTAGAAATTCTTGTATCTGTATGATTTACGTGAACTCTAAAATCCCCTCTACTTCCTACATTCTACGTATTCACTATTTAACTAGCATTTTTTAGGTACCTAATATGTGACAGACACTCTTCTACTTGCTGGGGAAGCCCAGAAATAAGTAAGATTAGTCCCTCCTCCTAAAAATCTCCCTATCTAACAGGGAATTAGACACATAAACCTCAAATATAACGGGTTAAGTTTTCTAATAGAGGCTTTGCATCTTACAACATACAAGAGGTAAAATAATGGAATGAATTTTTAAATTAAGTAGGATTTTTAAAAAGATTTTATTTGCAGGGGATTGGGGGGGGCGCCACCTGGCTGGCACAGTCAGAAGAACATTCAACTCTTGATCTCGAGGTCGTGAGTTCAAGCTCCACATTGGGTGCAAAGATTACTCGAATAAATAAAACTTTAAAAAGTGAAATTTTATTTTTTTAAGTAATCTCTACACCCAATGTGGGGCTTGAACTCACAACCCCAAGATCAAGAGTCGCATACGCCACCCACTGAGCCAGCCAGGTGCCCCAAATTAAGTAGGATTTTAGAGCTTTATAGTTGTATGAGTAATTACTTAACCTTTTTAAATACCAATTTCTTTATTTCCAAAACAGGAATGATTACAGATAACAGAGTTGTGGTAAATAGATAAGATGTAAAAACAAAGGACAAGCCACCCAAAAGTTTGGCTTATATACTTTCCAGAAGACAAATTAAAAATGTATCATATATTAATGATCGGCACAAAAGGGATTATTTACAACACTGATTTACACTCAGGGGTACCTTTGTCCACTAACCTCTAAATAACTGAAGGCATACAACCAAGTTTGCTCCATTTCCCAGCACCTAGTACAATTCCTTAATAATAGCAAGTACTAATAAATGCTTTATTAGAAAAAAGGACTGAATCAATGAATGGCTTCTCTTTTTTTTTAAACAGGAATTAAAGTTGTAATAGCTGAAAGTAAAAATCTTAAATTTTCATTCAAAACTAATTTTAAGTGTGTATTTTAAGTACCCAAACCTGTCATACTGGAACCTGGATATGCCAGCCTGTTTTAAAAAGCAAACTAGGGGGGCACCTGGGTGGTTCAATTGGTTAAGCTTCTGACTTCAGCTTAGGTCATGATCACCATTCGTGAGTTCGAGCCCCACGTCAGGCTCTGTGCTCACAGCTCAGAGCCTGGAACCTGCTTTGGATTTGGTGTCTCCCGCTCTCTCTCTCTCTCTGCTCCTCCCCTGCTCTGTCTTTCTCAAAAATAAACATTAAAAAAAAAAAAAAAGCAAAATGGGGGTGCCTAGATGGCTCAGTCCATTGAGTATCCAACTCTTGATTTCAGCTCAGGTCATAATCTCACAGTTGTGAGATGGAGCCCCATGTTGGACTCAATGCTGGGTGTGGAGCTTGCTTAGGATTCTTTTCTTGCTCCTTCTGTCCCTCTGCTCTTTCTCTCATAATAAACTTTTTTTTTTTTTTAAAAGATATTAGAAACTTATTTTGTATGGACATTTTCAAATAATTATGTTTAAACACTTCCCCAAAAATAAAAACAGCTGAATTTTATTTCCAGAGGATGCTCTAAAAGAATTTCAGATGTAACTTGCAAAATCTATTTTTAGCCAACAATATGCTTCACTTCATTTCTTCCCTGGCTTCATTCTAGAACAGACTAATAATGCTTCTGATGTTTTATCTGAGTTTTAACACTTGTGTTAAATAATAACTAAAGGGGTGCCTGGGTGGCTCAGTCAGTTAAGCATCCAACTCTTGATTGTGGCTCAGGTCATGAATCTCATGGTTCATGGCATCAAGTCCTGTATCAGGCTCTGCACTCACAGGCTGGGGCCTGCTTGGGATTCCCATTCTCTCTCTCTCTCTCTCTCTGCCCCTGCCCCACTTGCGCACACATGCACGCACACACACAGGTGCACACACACACTCTCTCTCAAAAATAAATAAACTTAAAAAGAAGAAAGAAAAATGAACTCCCAGATTGGTTTATGTTACAAGTAGCTGTCCCTAGAGGAATGGATCAGAGAAGGAAGCTTAAGCACAACATTTAAGCTTTATTCAGACCTGGACGACAAAAATCTGACATACTTCTCACACAGAGTATGCCTATGGGAAAAAAACTACAGTATCTATTTTAAAAAAAATAACAATACTTATTTTTACTTTTTTTTTTAACCAGAATCGCTATGTCAAATATAGTGAGCATAAAGAGGAAACCATCCCAATTACAAATTAAGTCCTCCTACTCAAAACTTAACTCAAATTCTGTTTATCCAACTAGATATTTACTTTCATCATACCCAAAGATCCCCCTTTCACTTCCCAATATCTGTTCAAAGGTGTTAGGCCCAATTATCATCCAATCTCAAATCTAAACGCCTTTCAAAAAAATAGGTGATTACCTCCTTAATGTCATATCCCCTCTTAATATGTGACCACTAACAGCTCTCATAATTTCATTTCACCAAGGCCAAGTGTGATGTATTACTCACAACTCCAAGCCTGTGCTGCATGGCTCCAAATCATTCTCAAAGTAGTAGCACGCTATTCTCTTAATTATACATGAATTCCTTGCTACTCAAAATGTGGTTCACTGACTGGTAGCATCTTAGGCTCTACCTTACACCCATTGAACAGAATCTGCATTTTAACAAGAACCTCAGGTGATTCATACAAAGAAAATTTTAAGAGGTATTGTCCTAATTCAATCATTCAGGGTCCCTTCCTCCTGCCTTACAGTTCTTGAATTGCAATTTAGCATATAATGAAAGAGATTCTTTTTCGTTAGAGCATATTAAGACCCACCAAAATGAAGTGAGAAATCTTTCAATAAGATTACACAGAGGCGCCTGAGTGCCTCAGTTGGTTGAGCGTCTGACTTCGGCTCAGGTCATGATCTCACGGTTCACGAGTTCAAGCCCCACTCCACATCAGGCTCTGTGCTGACAGCTCAGAGCCTGGAGCCTGCTTCAGATTCTGTATCTCCCTCTCTCTCTGACCCCTCGCCTCCCCCCCCCCCACTCACACTGTCTCTCTCTTTCTCTCAGAAATAAGCATTAAAAAAAAAAGTTCTACAAATAAACTATGGTATATCCATACATTGAAATACTATACAGCCATTAAAAATGATAATACAGGGGCATCTGGGTGGCGCAGTCAATTAAGTACCTGACTCTTGATTTCAGCTCAGGTCTTGATTTCAGCTCAGGTCGTGATCTTGTGGTTAGTGAGTTTGAACTCCAGGTCGGGCTCTGCACTGATAATGCAGAACTGCTTGGGACTGCTCTCTCCCCCTCTCCCTCTGCCCCTCCTCCTCTTGTGCGTACACACACATGGGCATTCACCCTCTCTCAAAATAAACAAAAAAAAAAAACCCGCCTTTTTTTTTTTTTTAACAAATAGTTTATTGTCAAATTAGTTTCTACATAACACTCAGTGCTCATCCCCAAAGTGCCCTCCTTCATGCCCATCCCCCCCTCCCCCCCACATCCATCAGTCCTCAGTTTTTGTCAGCATTCAGAATAGAGTCTCTCATGGTTTGCCTCTCTCCCTTTCCCCCACCATTTCCGCCCTTCTTCTCCCCCTTGGTCCTCCGTCAAGTTCCTCCTAATCCTCCTATACGTGCAAACATATGGTATTTGTCCTTCTCTGCCTGACTTATTTCGCTCAGCATAACACCCTCAAGGTCCATCCATGTTGCTACACATGGCCAGATTTCATTGTTTCTCATTGCCATGTAGTATTCCATGGTATAGATAAACCACATCTTCTTGATCCATTCATCTGTTGATGGACACTTAGGCTCTTTCCATGTTTTAGCTATTGTGGAGAGTGCTGCTATGAACATTGGGGTACATGTGCTCCTATGCCTCAGCATTTCTGTATCCCTTGGGTAAATTCCTAGCAGTGCTATTGCTGGGTCATAAGGGAGTTCTATTGTTAGTTTCCTGAGGAACCTCCACACTGTTTTCCAGAGGGGCTGTACCAGTTTACATTCCCACCAACAGTGTAGGAGGGTGCCCGTTTCTCCACATCCTCGCCAGCATCTAGAGTTCTCTGATTTGCTCATTTTAGCCACTCTGACTGGCGAAAACCCACCTTTTTTAATGATAATACAGATCTATAAACATTAATTAGGAAAAAACAGTAAACCCTACGGTGGTTCCCCAGAGAAAGTAAACACAGAATTACCATACGATCTAGCAATTCCATTTCTGGGTATACAACCAACAGAATTGAAAGAAGGGACTCATATATTTTTACAGCAAAGTTCATAGCAGCATTATTTATAATAACCAAAAGATGAAAACAACCTAAATGTCCACTGACAGATTAATAAGAAAAATGTGGCATATACATATAATGGAATATTATTCAGCCTTAAAAAGCAATGTTCTGACACATGCTACAACATGGATGAGCCTTAAAAACATATGCTAAGTGAAATAAAACCACATACAAAAGGACAAATATTGTATGATTGCATGTTTTTGAGATATTCAAAGTAGTCACATTCAGATAGAAAGGTAGAATGGTGGTTGCTTTGGCCAGGGGGAGGGGAGAACAAGTTGTTACTGTTTAATGTATACACAGTTTCAGTTTAGAAAGATAAAGTTATAGAGATGGATAGTGGTGATGACTGCACAACAATGTGAATGTACTGAATGCAACTGAACTGTACATTCTAAAATAGTTAAAACAAAAAATAATAATAACATGGTTAAAACAGTACATTTTATGTATATTTTATTACAATAAAAAATTATAATGAAAACCATAACACATCTTCTAGACTGGAATAAACAGTTTATTATTTTTGAGTTCTATTCATAAAAAATGAGATTTAAAAAATGCGTTACCTTGCTTATTTCTGTTCTATTATTATTATTCAGTACCCCCTAGACAAGTCATCAAGAATAGTACCAAATGCACACCTGTCAGAATGACTAAAATCAACAATATAAGAAACAACAGCTGTTGGCAAGGATGTGGAGAAAAAGGAACACCTGTGCACTGTTGGTGGGAATGCAAACTGCTACAGCTACAATGGAAAACAGTATGGAGGTTCTTCAAAAAGTTAAAAGTAGAACTACCCTACTATCCAGTAATCTCACTACTGGGTATTTGCCCTAAGAATACAAGAACACTAATTCAAAGGGATACATGCACTCTATGTTTACAGCAGCATTATTTATAATAGCCAAGATATGGAAGCAGCCCAAGTGTCCATTGATTAATGACTGAATAAAGAAGATGTGTGTGTGTGCGCGCGCGCGCGTATAATGGAATACCATCCAGCCATAAAAAGAATGAAATGTTGCTATTTGCAACAACATGGATGGAGCTAGAGAGCATAATGCCAAGAAAAATAAGTCACTCAGAGAAAGACAAATACCATATTTCACTCATATACAGGCTCTAAGAAACAAGAAAAGGTAAAAAAGAGAGAGAAATCAAGAAACAGATTTTTTTTAAAAAAATATTTTATTTATTTTTGAGAGAGAGATAGAGACAGCATGAGCAGGGGAGGGTCAGAGAGAGAGGGAGACACAGACTCTGAAATAGGCTCCAGGCTCTGAGCTAGCTGTCAGCACAGAGCCCGATGCGGGGCTCTGAACCCACAAACCGTGAGATTATGACCTGAGCTGAAGTCGGACTCTTAACCGACTGAGCCACCCAGGCGCTCCCAGGAAACAGATTCTTAATTATAGAGAATATACTGATGGTTACCAGAAAGGGAGGGATGGGTTAAACAGGTGATAGAGATTAAAGAGTGTATTTCTCATGATGAACCCAGGGTGAGGTATAGAGCTGGTGAGTCACTATGCTGTACACCTGAAACTAACATAGCACTGTACATTAACTGGAATTAAAATAATAACCTAAATATAAAAAAAATAGTACCATATGTAAATATTCTTTGAGTTCAAAGCATAGCTGTGTAAATTACAGTTTGTATACATATTCTAAATAATTAGACACTAAATCAGAGTTAAAACTTGTAGCTTCTGTGCTTTTTACAAGTTACTTAAAAGTCAAATTCCCATGTAAACTAACTCCCATGCTCTTCAGCAAAAAATTCAAGCTATTTAGAACACAGCAGAGTAAAGAACTCAAGTAAGAGGAAATATCTCAAATATCTGAATATGCACATTAGAAAGTCACCAGAAAACTGAAGAATAAACTACTGAGACCTGATCCTTTGTACACAGACTATGGTCAAAATAAGTAAAAGGAGGGGCCAAGTCTGATATCAAAGTAAACATCAAGAATAGAAAGCTCCAATCAATCCCATCTTGCCCCTTGCATCCTCTGAGAATGGCCTGACTCTGGCATAACTCAAAATATTTGATTAGGGCATACCTAGGGAATTCATTCCATGAAGGAGTGGAAGGTATGTAAGGACTGAATCCAAATTTAATCCTATCTGAAACTATTAAGCTCAAGTACCAGAAGTCTCCAGGTATGGGAGCAGTGCTCGTCTTAGCCAGGTATACTCTCACCTCATAAGATGCTGCCCTCTGGCACTCTATAGGCAAATTTAAGTCAGGTTAACACATTGCTCTCCCCAAGAAACTAAGGCAACTATTTTAAACTGTGAAAACAGGGGCGCCTGGGTGGCTCAGTCGGTTAAGCATCTGACTTTGGGTCAGGTCATGATCTCATGGTTCGTGGGTTTCAAAAGCCCCGCGTCAGATTCTGTGCTGACAGCTAGCTCAGAGCCTGGAGCTTGCTTGGGGGGGGGGGGGGGGGGGGGAGAGGTGTGTGTGTGTGTGTGTGTGTGTGTGTGTGTGTGTGTCTCTCTCTCTCTCTCGCTCTCGCTCTCGCCGGATTCTGTGTGTGTCTCTCTCTCTCTCTCTCTCGCTCTCGCTCTCGCCGGATTCTGTGTGTGTGTGTCTCTCTCTCTCTCTCTCTCTCTCTGACCCTCCCCTGCTCACGCTGTCTGTCTCTCTCTCTCTCTCAGAAATAAAAACATTTAAAAAATTTTTTTTTAATTTTAAAAATTTAAAACAAACTGTGAAACATTTAGGTCACAATTAGCAATTAAAGAGGAAGCAAAGTAGGGGCACTGGGATGGCTCAGTCAGTTAAGCATCCTACCTTGGCACACGTCATGATCTCGTGGTTCATGGGTTCAAGCCCCATATCAGGCTCCCTGCTAACAGCTCAGAGCCTGAAGCCAGCTTTAGATTCTGTGTGTCCCTCTCTCTCTGCCCCTCCCCCACTCATACTCTGTGTGTCTCAAAAAGAAAACTTTTTTTAAAAAAATTTGTTTTAAAAGAGAAAAAGAAGTAAAATGGGAAAGATGAGTGCATCACATATATTAAGGATGAATACTGATCCTCATTTTTCTTTCAACTCCGTGCGTATATGGGGGGCAGGTCACCATCAAAAATGTTTAAAATTCACTGCTGTAGGGAAACACTTGTATGTCTACACATGAAGACAAGCAAAAATGTGTGCAATACCAACAAAATGGAAAAAAAACAAATGTCCATCTATAGGAGAAAAGATAAACTGTGGTAACAGTCATACAATGAATACGTATACCTGAGAAAATGAATCATGGTTACACAAACTGATTTGCTTGAATCTTAAAAACAGAATACTGAGGGGCACTTGGGTGTCTCAGTTGGTTAAGCATCTGGCTCTTGATTTCGGCTCAGGTCATGATCTCAGTTTGTGAATTTGAGCCTCATATCAGGCTCTGTGCTGACAGTGCGGAGCCTGCTTGGGATTCTCTCTCTGCCCCTCCCTCTCTCACTTTCTCTCTCTCTCAAAATAAACACACTTCCAAAGATACTGATTAGCCAAAGCAAATAAAAACATATATGTAGTAAATGTATACATATATAACATGGTTTCATTTTTACAGCTAAAAAATAAGCAATACTAAACAAAATAGTTTTGAAATACATACAAATGTGATAAACTTAAAGGAAGGGAATAATAAACAAAACCAAAACAAATCTCTGAATAGTTTTATCCCTAGTGGAGAGGCAGGTGAATGGAAATCAAGGAGAAACATACCAACAATATTGGTGACATTCTATTCCTTAACCTGGGTGATGAGTTCACAGCTACTGGTTTTATTACACGCTTCATTACTTACATATACAGTATCAAATTCTTGTCTGTGTATTAAATACTTCATAATGGGAAGGGAAAACAGAAAAGGAAAAGAGAGGGGAAGGAAAAAGAGGGACAGACAACTGTAACATGGGTCAACATGTACCTCCTATCTCTCCCTGGAAGAGGCAATGTAAAGTTCCATTAAATATAAGTTTTATCCAGTAACCTCACTAAAACAAAAGATTTTTATTTTAAGAGCACAAACCTGAAATGAAGGTAATTTTTCTATCCACAGTTTTTAAAACTTAAGATAATACCTAATGTAATATAAGAGAAAGGAGTAATTGAAAATAATACATTGTAATATATAAATGCTCAAGTATAACCATCTTGATTTCATATTATTAAGGAAACAGACACTGGCACATATACACAGAAATGCCATGCACTTAAAATCTACAAATGTAGACTGACACAAATGAGTTGTATTGGAAAATCAGATGCCAAAAAGGGCAATGCATTAGTAATATGATTTTCCAAAACAGTTAACTCATTAAAGTTCTGGACAACACAAGGACAATGTAAAACTAAGTAGTTGCTTCCTGGAAAATTTAGTGTCTGTTAAAACTGTACAGGGACGCCTGGGCGTCTCAGTCGGTTAAGTGACCGACTTTGGTTCAGGTCATGATCTCATGGTTTTTGGGTTGAGGCTCCGCGTCAGACTGTGCTGACAGCTTGGAGCCCGCTTCTGATTCTGTGTCTCCCTCTCTGCCCCTCCCTGCCTCAAGCTCTGTCTCTCTGTCTCAAAAATAAATCTTTAAATAAATAAATAAATAAAACCATACAAAATACTACTTCATTTAAATGTGGGGCGCCTGGGTAGCTCAGTTGGTTAAGTGTCCAACTTCTGCTCAGGTCATGATCTCTGGGTTCATGAGTTCAAGCCCCATGTCAGGCTTGACAGACACAGCATATTCTGTGTCTGCCTTGCTCTCTGCCCCTCCCTGACTCACACTCTGTTTCTTTCTCTCTCTCTCTCAAAAATAAACATTAAAAAAACTTTTTGTATGTTTGTTTTGTTTGGCTTGGTGCAAAAAGGTGATTTTATTAAAGCAAGAGGACAGGACCCAGGGGCAGAAAGAGCTGCAAAAAAACTTTTTAAAATGTGTCTAAAGATAAACAGAATTAACATCAGATAAGTACAAACAGGTTTTTCACCTACAAGATCTGGGAAAATGTTCAAAAATCATGCAGAACTGTCTCTAACACTGTGGAATGTATGGCATTCTTGGCTCCTGCTCATTGAATGTCAATACTGTATTCACCCCACTTTAATTATTGTACCAACCAAAAGTGCACCTTCAAAACTTCAAATATTCATAGGAGTATTGACCCCAATGAGAGCCAATGAATACAAGAAAGGCTAAGTCTCAGTGTGGCCTCCAGACAGCCTTTATTTTCATGACACCATAAAGCTGAATGTAATGATAAGGCCTACCCAATTTCTAACTTTGGCAAAGAAGAAATCCCCATACAATGAAGAAATTTATTATCAGAGAAAGCATAAAGGCAGATTAAAATACAAGGATACCCTAAATGAAATGGACACATTAAACCAAAGGTTGGCAATTTTTTCACCCCTGTGACAGCAATCTTTGAGGGCAGTGTTATTTTGCTAAGATGCAACAAGTGTCCCAAGTGAAAAGCACTATAACACTCAAAAAATGTTATAGTTTACAAAGCATTATTTAATTTCAATCTTTATAGCAATTCCAAGAGACAGATACCATTACTCTTTTTTATATTACTTATAAGGAGAACAACCAAAAAAGGTATCAAAGTTACAGAGCTAGTCAACTGAGAGACAGGACTTCAAGCTCTCTCATGTAGGGCTTGATTCCACCAACTGTGAGATTATGATCTGAGCTAATATCAAGAGTTGAATGCTTAACCAACTGAGCCACCCAGGTGCCCCTCAACATTTCTATTTTTTTTTTACAAATAGTTTATTGTCAAATTAGTTTCCACATAACACCCAGTGCTCATCCCCACAAGTGCCCTCCTCCATGCCCATCCCCCCCTCCCCCCCACATCCATCAGTCCTCAGTTTTTGTCAGCATTCAAGAGTCTCTCATGGTTTGCCTCTCTCCCTTTCCCCCACCATTTCCTCCCTTCTTCTCCCGATTGGTCCTCTGTTAAGTTCCTCCTAGTCCTCCTATACGTGCACACATATGATATTTGTCCTTCTCTGCCTGACTTATTTCGCTCAGCATAACACCCTCAAGGTCCATCCATGTAGCTACACATGGCCAGATTTCATTGTTTCTCATTGCCATCAACATTTCTATTTTAAAAGAAACAATTTTTTTTCATCTATGCTTCTAAATTCATGGGTAAAGTTTGAGTAGGATGAAGACCTTAGGTAGTTAAAATACGCAAGCATATTAGTTATAAACTACACACATGCTGAAAGTCTGTCTTATATTATTTTTTAAGTAATCTCTAGACCCAAACATGGGGCTCAAATTTACAACCCCAAGATCAAGAGTCACATGTTCTACAGAATGAGACAGCCAGGAGCCCCTGTCATATATTTTATCTCTCCATTTTGTTCTTCTTTCCCAAAGAAGAGTTTTACTCAGTCATAACTATGGTTGTCTAAGCCAAAAACTCTACCTCAAACAAAACCTAATTTTCTCCCTCATGCACACTGTTACTTCCCTTTTCCTGACTTGAAATTCACTCCATTACAACTTCCATAATCTCTGTGATATCTATACATACTGCACTGACTTTTGTGATTAGTAGTTAATAGAAAATATATGCAACAGAACTTAACATCAATCATTTGACTATTTCTAAAATGCCACCACAAAGAATTAAGTACTTCAGCACTTTATTATACTGAAAAATATTGCAATTCATCTTGAAAAGCCTCCAATTCAAAGTTGCTAAGACACAGATTAAAATTAGATTTAATTTTTAAAAATTTTTAATGTTTTATTTATTTCTGAGAGAGAGACAGAGAGCATGAGCAGAGGAGGGTCAGAGAGAGGAGGAGACACAGAATCTGAAACAGTCTCCAGGCTCTGAGCTAGCTGTCAGCACAGAGGCCGACGCGGGGCTCCAACCCACAAACTGTGAGATCATGACCTGAGCCGAAGTCGGACGCTTAACCAACTGAGCCACCCAGGCACCCCTAAAACTAGATTTAAATGTCTCACCCAAAAGCCTCAAAACATGCCACAATCCCTAGACATATCTGCAGAAATGTCAAATACTGAATGACCAGTGTTTGGGGGTTGTTATACATATATATAGGTATGGACATAGATAAAGATATAGGTACAGATAGATATATCTGTATAAACACAGAAACAAAAAAGGAATTATAGGACAAACTGAAATTATAAGAAGAGCTACCATACATAAAGCACTTATATATGCAGGCATTGTTCATAGAATTCAGATACAAGTATGTATGTATCTCCTTTCATCAGCATAAAAAACAAGAGGTAAGGGCTATTAACTCAAATTTCACTTTTATTTTTATTTATTTAATATTTATTTATTTTTGAGAGAGACACAAAGTACAAGCAGGGGAGGGCTAGAGAGGGAGGGGGACGCAGAATCCAAAGCAGGCTCCAGGCTCTGAGCAGTCAGTACAAAGCCGGACACAGGTGGTGAGATCATGACCTGAGCTGAAGTCGGACGCTCAATTGACTAAGCCACCCAGGCACCTCTATAATTCCAATTTTAAAGAGGAAAAACTGTGACTTTGAAAGTTTAAAAAGTTCTACTTGGTGCACTAAATTCACCCAAATAACAATATACAAAATATGTCAAATACATAAACAAACTGCATAACTAGCTCAAAAGATAACATAAATCTCACTCATGCAGTGATAACAAACATAAATGCAAATTGGTAAGCAGTAATAAAGCCACAAGCCCACTAGGGTCCTAGTCCAGAAACAGTGGCTGCTGGAAGTTTGGCTTCCCTGGGGAACAGGGACTAAAAGTGGTCCATATAAGACAAGGGATTTATCAGAGCTAGGACAGAGCAAGGGCTGGGGTAGGGCTCCCTTATAAAGAAAACTTGGGGTGATTGGCTGGCTCAGTCGGCAGAGCATGTGACTCCTGATCTAGGGGTTAAGTTCAAGCCCATGTTTGGTGCAAAGATTACTTAAAAATAAAATCTTTAAAAAAAAAAAAAAAAAAAGAAAAAGAAAACAACTTGCCAACTCTGCCTGGGGCTATGGTTTATAGTAAAGAATTCCAATGAAGGTGACAGGACACAGACACAGCTTCAAAAAAGTAACCAGGCCACCTGTTAGCTCTGTGACTGGATCTGCAATATCCGCACTATCACCAATATCTCTGAAGGGCAGGAACTCTAAACCTGGCTGTAGAATTGGGGTCCAGAGGCAAGCATAAGACTTCTATACAAGGAGGGAGGTGAACACAGAAGGACAGCTGAGTCTCAAAAATATTTGCAAAGAGATTAATATTCAAAATATATAAAGACTGTATATAACACCAAAATAATAATAATAATAACCTGATTTAAATGGGCTGACGGCCTGGAGTGCCTGGGTGACTCAGTCAGTTAAGTGTCCAACTTCAGCTCAGGTCATGATCTCACAGCTGGTGGGTTCAAGCCCCCTATCGGGCTCTGTGCTGACAGCTCAGAACCTGGAGTCTGCTTTGGATTCTGTATCTCTGTCTCTCTCTGCCCCTCCCCCACTTATGTGCATGTGCTCACGCTCTCTCTCAAAAATAAACGTTTAAAAAAATCTTTTAATAAGCAGAGGGCCTAAGAAGGCATTCTTCCAAAGAAGATATAAAGATGGCCAAGAAACACATGAAAAGATGCTCAATATTACTAATCCTCAGAGAAATGCAAATCAAAACCACAATGAGCTATCACCTCACACCAGTCAGAATAACTACTATCCAAAAGAAAAGAAGTAACAAGTGTTGGTGAGGATGTGGAGAAAAAAGAACCTGCATGCACTCTTGGTAGAAATGTAAATTGGTGCGACCACTATTTTAAGCAGTATGGAGGTCCCTCAAAAAATTAAAAATAGAAATACCATATGATCAGTTAATTCCACTACTGGGTATTTACCAAAAGAAAACAACACTATTCAAAAAGATACATGCATCTTTGTTCACTACAGCATCATTTACAATAGCTAAGACATGGAAGCAACCTCAGTGTCCATCAATACATGAATGGATAAAGCAGATGTGTTACACACACACACACACACACACACACACACACACACACACACACACACAGGAATATTACTCAGCCATAAAAAAGAATGAGGTCTTGCCACTTGCAGCAATATGGACAGACCTAGAGGGTATTATGCTAAGGAAATAAGACATTAAAAGATCAATACCACACAATTTCACTTATATGTAGAATCTAAAAAGCAAAAGAAAATAGAAACAGACTTATAAACACAGAAAATAAATTAGTGGTTGCCAGGGGCGCCTGGGTGGCTCAGTCGCTTAAGCATCCGACTTCAGCTCAGGTCAGATCTCACGGTTCGTGGGTCTGAGCCCCGCATCAGGCTCTGTGCTGACAGCTCAGAGCCTGTTTTGGATTCTGTGTCTCCCTCTCTCTCTCTGCCCCTCCCCCACTCATGCTCTGTCTCAAAAGTAAATAAACTATAAAAAAATGTTTTTAAAAAATTAGTGGTTGCCAGAGGGGAGAGAACAGGAGATAGTCAGAATAGGTAAAGGGTACAAACTTCCCTAATTATAAAATAAATAAGTCACAGAGATGCAAAGTACAGCACTGGGAATATAGTTAATAATATAGTAACACTATATATAGTGACACATGATGACTATATTTACTAAGATGGACATGGCATAGAATTGTCTAGTAACTATATTGTGCACCTGAAATTATTTTTTTTAGATTTCTTAAAAAAAAAATTTTAATGTTTTATTTATTTCTGAGAGAGAGACAGCATGAGCAGGGGAGGGTCAGAGAGAGAGAGGGAGATACAGAATCTGAAACAGGCTCCAGGCTCTGAGGTGGCTGTCAGCACAGAGCCCAATGTGGGGTTTGAACACACGAACCACCAGATCATGACCTGAGCCAAAGTTGGACACTTAACCAATTGAGCCCCCCAGGCGTCCCTGTGCACCTGAAATTAATATAACATTGTATGTTAACTATACATCAATAAAAACTTAAAGAAAATATAAACTTACACTTCCAATTAAAAAAAGAGTAGAAGACAACTAAATCTGCCGTTATATTCTGGATATTCCATTCTCCATTTCCTGAATGTGTAACTAATTAAGACCTTCTGGTGATTCCTCATACCCCTGGGTATTTATAAGATAAATCCTCATTACTTAAGATAACCAGAAAAAAAAACCTACCACTCAATAATCATGATAATCTGAAAAGTTTTTTTTTAATGCAATAAAGTTACAAAAACCTATTTCTAACTGATAGCCTTTGACAACTCCAAAACTAAGCATCCAGTTTCCCACAATAAAGAAAAGTATCTTTATAACTAAACTTGTTGATTATGTCTAAGCAAACTTTAAGTGATGCAGGATCTCTCAAATTTAGCCTTCCTATTATCAACCAGACACAGTCCTATTATCAACTAGACACAGGACTTTCCTACCACTAGGAAGGGAGTGGTTTCCAGTTTTAGGATGACACAATTGTAAGGCTCCGAAAAGGAATTAAAAATAGTCTCTAGAAGAAATAACTCATAACAAAAAGTGTGTTTTAGCAAAACAAACATCAAATTAGTAATCATTACTTAAATTCTAGACCTACCTCTGTCACTAATCGCGTGACTTTGGCTAACCTACCTTAGGCTGCAGGTTCTTTTTCCCTACTAATTCTAACATTATAACACTCTTTAAAACATCTGACAGGAATGTTTGCTACACATAGACAAATTCCGAATTTTCATGTTTTCTAGAGCTTCAAAGAACTTTACAAATGCTCATGATGCCTGTCTACCACTCCCTCCTCCCAAAAAAAAGTCACATAAGTAGAATGTAAAACATTTTCTTGAGACAAGTTTTCTGAAATACTTTAATATTTTTTAGTGTTTATATATTTGAGGGAGAGAGAGCACACATGTATGCACAGAGGGTCAGAGAAAGAAGGAGAGCGAGAATCCCACGCAGGCTCCACACTGTCAGCAAGGAGTTCAACGTGGGGCTTGATCTCTCAAACCATGAGATCATGACCTGAACCAAAATCAAGAGTTGAATACAACCGACAAAGCCACCCAGGCACCCTAAAATTCACTTTTTTTTTTAATGTTTATTTTTGAGAGAGAGAGAAACATGAGTCAGGGAGGGGCAGAGAGAGAGGGAAACACAGAATCTGAAGCAGGCTCCAGGCTGTCAGCACACAGCCCGACATGAGACTAGAACTCACCAAATGTGAGATCATGACCTGAGCCCAAGTCAGAAACGTAACCAATTAAGCTACCCAAGAGCTCCCTGAAATTCACTTTTAAGTGTATACTTCTGAGTTTGAAAAATATATACAATCATGTAACCACCACCACCACCAACCAAGATATAGAACAGATATAGGTAATGTAGACTACCCCCCCAAAAAAATTCCCTCATGCCCCACTCCCTGACAACCACTAGTCAGTTTTATGTCCCTTTAGCTTCACTAATTCCAAAATATCATAAAAAAAGAATCATACAGTATATGGCGTTTTGAGTCTGGCTTCTTTCATTTAGCATAACACATTTGATATCCACCTATGCTGCTGTATACACTATCAAATAGTATTCCACAGTATGGAGGTACCAGAGTTTATCAATTCACAGTCAAAGTACATCTGAATTTGTTTCCAGTTTGGGGCATTAGCACAGAAATTTCTGCTTGACTATAAGTTTCTGAGTACTAGGAGTAGAAATACTAGATCACTATAGTAAGTGCATGTTTAATTGTATACGAGTACCTGCCAAACTGTTTTCTAAAAAGACTGTACCTGGCACAAAAATAGACACTTAGAGGGGTGCCTGGGTGGCTCAGTCAGTTGAATGTCTGACTTCGGCTCAGGTCATGATCTCACCGCTCATGGGTTCGAGCCCCCATCAGGCTCAGTGCTGACAGCTCAGAGCCTGGAGCCTGCTTCAGATTCTGTGTCTCCCTCCCTCTCTACCCCTCCCCTGCTCATGCTGTCTCTCTCTCTCAATAATAAATAAATGTTAAAAAAAAATTATAAAAAACCAACCACTTAGATCAATGGATCAGAAAAGAGAAACCAGAAATGGACCCACAAATGTATGGCCAACTAATGTTTGACAAAGCAGGAAAGAATATCCAATGGAATAAAGACAGTCTCTTCAGCAAGTGGTGTTGGGAAAACTGGATGGCAACATGCAGAAAAATGAACCTGGACAACTTTCTTACACCATACAAAAAAATAAATTCAAAATGTATGAAACACCTGAATGTAAGATAGGAAGACATCAAAATCCTTGAGGAGAAAACAGGCAAAAACCTCTTTGACTTCACCCACAGCAACTTCTTAACACGGCTCCGGAGGCAAGGAAAACAAAAATGAACTATTGGGACCTCACCAATATAAAAAGCTTCTGCACAGTGAAGGAAACAATCAACAAAACTAAAAGACAACTGAAGGAATGGGAGAAGATATTTGCAAATGACATATCAAATAAAGGGTTAGTAAGTATCCAAAATCTATAAAGAACTTATGAAATTCAACCCCAAAAAACAAATAATCCAGTGAAGAAATGGGCAAAAGACATGAAAAGACACTTCATCCACATCCAGATGGCCAACTGACAGATGAAAAAAGGCTCAATATCACTCATCATCAGGAAAATACAAATCAAAACCACAATAAGATACCACCTCACACCTGTCATAATAACTAATATTAACAACTAAGGAAACAAAAGATGTTGGTGAGGATATGGAGAAAAAAGATCTCTTTTGCACTGCTGGTGGGAATGCAAACTGGTGCAGCCACTCTGGAAAAATTCTTTGTATGGAGCTTCCTCAAAAAATTAAAAATACAATTACTCTACGACCCAGCAATTGCACTACTAGGTATTTATCCAAGGGATACAGGTATGCTGTTTTGAAGGGGCACATGCACCCCAATGTTTACAGCAGCACTATCAACAACAGCTATAGTATGGAAAGAGCCCAGATGTCCATCAATGGATGAATGGATACAGAAGACATGGTATACATATACAATGGAATATTACTCGGCAATCAAAAAGAATGAAATCTTGCCATGTGCAACTACGTGGAAGGAACTAGAGAGTATTATGCTAAGTAAAATTGGAGAAAGACAAGTATCATATAACTTCACTCATATGAGGACTTTAAGCTACAAAACAGATGAAATTAAGAGAAAGGAAGCAAAAATAATATAAAAACAGGGAGGGGGACAAAACCTAAAAGACTCATAAATATGGAGAACAGAGGGTTACTGGAGAGGTTGTAGGAGAGGGGATGGGCTAAATGGGTAAGGGGCATTAAGGAATGTACTCCTGAAATCATTGTTGCACTATATGCTAACTGACTTGGATATAAATTTAAAAAATAAATAAAAATAAATAAAAACTAAAAAGACTTTACCAACAATGAATAAGAGGTTTTTTGTTTTTTTTATTTTTTTAAGTTTTTATTTATTTTGAGAGAGAGCAAGCACACAAGGGAGCACAAGTTGGAGAGGGGCAGAGAGAGAATATCCCAAGTAGGCTCTGTGTCACCAGCACAGAGCCCGATGTGGGGCTCAAACTCACAAACTGTGAGATTGTGACCTGAGCCATAATCAAGAGTCAGACACCTAACCAATTGAGCCACCCAGGCACCCCTGAATAAGAGGTTTTTAATCATTTTAAGGAAAAATAAGTTTAGATCTTATGTTACAAATTTCATAGAAAGATCCCAAATAGATCCAGATATTTATCAGAGGAAATTATTTTACTGTGTGCTATATGTACAAAGCAGTTAGCAAAGGAAGTTGATTTGATAAATATTCACATTTATCAAATAGACAAAGATTTTTTTAAATAGGCTTTAAAATGTCACATTTGTATCATACTCATAAGCTCTACAGGTCAAAAAGTGTGTGTGTGTGTGTGTGTGTGTTTAAATCCATTTGGCTAGAAAGTAAGTTTAACTATTAGAATGGAAGATTTCAATGGCTAAGTCTATATAAATTCTGATTATTTGGGACATAAATAAGAAAGAAGACATAATAAAAGATTTTATCTTTCCAACTCACTTGTTCAACTGTCTCTCAGATATCGTTCTTTAGGTTCCTGGGTGGCTCAGTTGGTTAAGCATCCAACTCCTGATTTTGACTCAGGTCATGATCTCATGGTTTGTTAGTTCAAGCCCCACATCGAGCTCTGCGCTGAGAACTCAGGGCCTGCTTGCAATTCTTTCTCTTCCTCTCTCTCTGCTCTTCCCCCACTTGTGCTCTCTAAATAAATAAATAAACAAACTTTAAAAGAAAAAAAAAAAGACACTCAAAGTGAGCCACCCAGGTGCACCCCAAAAAATCTTAATTCTTAATGAGACCACATAGTTATGAAACCCTCCACTATCTCCCTATCATTCTCCTGGCTTCACTTGTTTTTATCCAGTACAGATTTCACAGTTCAATTACTACTTGCACTCAATTTAATGTTTCCCATGTCACTCTCCTTCACACTCTCCTACCAAAACTCCAGTTAACCCTCTCCATGACAACAGAGCAGCTAAATAGTGAAGAAAATCACATATACACTTAGACTGATTACTGTCATAAATTTACAATTAACAACTTCATCCACAGCAATATTACTCTAAAAGCTCCCTGTTAGTGGCTGTTTTATAACTTTTCCTCAATCCTTAAACGTTTCACCCCTCCTCTCCATTTCTCCTGCTCCTTAGTTTACAATACTTTTATTAAGAAAATAGAATCCATCAGCTGAAAGCTCCCTATTTTTCCACAACCAAATCTATAACATCCCCTCCCAAACTGAACCAGTCATCTTCTTTTCCACTACTTTAAAATGAGTAAGTATCTCTGATTACTAGTAAATGGCCACTAAAGTTTGCTCTTTGTAATATCTCTTTCACTTAAAGATTTGCTTCCTTTTATAACTGCTATCATCAATTGTTCCTCCTCTATAAGATCATTCTCATTATCATGTAAACATGTACCATTACCTCCCATAGTTAGAGTTTTTTTAGAGTATCCCATCATTCCTTATGCAGCTATGCCCCACCTCTTCCCCCATTTCTCAGTTACCATTTATAGTTACACTTCTCAAAAAAGTATCAGCTCTCACAGTCTCTAATTCCCAACCTTCCATTCACTATTCAATCTGCTCCAAACTGGTCTACCTTCACAAGTTCATTGAAACTGTCTCTTAAACAAGTAGCACACCTAAAGGAATAAATGAAGAGAGCTTAATGGAGAGACTATTTAGAGAGCAATTAAGAAGCTATTACCTTCTCTAAACACCTAGAAGGTAGAAGAGGTACAAGTTCTCACCTCTCTGTAACCTAAAATTACTGGAACCAGAAAAAGCTATGGCAGTGGAAAAGGTACTCTGTAGCTAAACAGCTATAGGTGGAAGTATGCAGCTTTTGCCTAAATGGCAGCCACATAGGGAAGATGAAAGGGAAGAAAAACTCTAATCTCTTTTTTCCTTCCACTGTCCAATCTCCTGTCAATTATACCTCCACTGGCAGAACACACCATGAAGCCAAAAGGCAAAGAAGCCTGGGTGATATAAACCATGGAGGTCAGCCTTCTGAAGCACAAAGCAGGAAAGAAAAGGGCAAAAACAGATCTGGAGAGACATACAGAGATAACCAACACAAGATCATCAATAATTTCCATTCTGATATATCAAATTGGCACTGTTCCTCTCTCAGCTTCCATGACATGACAAATTCTAGTTTCTCTCCATATAAACTCCCTTCTCCCCTTTCATCAGAAGGCATATTTGGAGTTACTGTAAGCTTAGTACCAGAGAGCTGATCTTACCTTTTCCTCATGCCTCTCAATCCATCTATATAATGACAATTTCCACCAGCACTTCTCCTTAAGCTCTAGCCACCCATATCACATTATCATTTTAGATGCCACTTGGAAATTCACAGATCCAAAACAATGATTGTCATCCTCTTAAAAAAAATGTTTGGGGTCCCTGGGTGGCTCAGTCAGTTAAGCGCCCAACTTGGGCTCAGGTCATGATCTCACTGCTCGTGGGTTTGAGCCCCGTGTCGGGGGTCTGTGCGGACAGCTTGCAGCTTGAAGCCTGGAGCCTGCTTCATATTCTGTCTCCGTCATCTCTCTGACCCTCCCCTGCTCATGCTCTTGTCTCTCTCTCTCTCAAATATAAATAAAAAAATGTTTTCAATGTTCTTTTCCCAGTCCACCTGTATCTCAATAAACACCAAGCCAGAAATTTGGGAATAAGCTTTGATTCCTTTGATTTATTTTTCTCCTTCATATCTAATCCATCAGTAAATCTTGAAAACTCTACAGCTAAAATATATCTTGAATCCATCCACTTCTACCTATACTTCCAACACCCTTCTAAATAGCTCTTCCTGCTTGCTTTCTTGCCTCCCTACAATCCAATTACCAGATAATAGTCATTTATGTTTTCAAAATGTAGATATTTATCTAATCCTCTGCTTAACGCCCCTCAATGGCATCCCATTACCTTTAGAACAAAATCCAAATCCCCTACAGCAACCTAAGGCACTTCATGATCTGACTTCTTTATACCCGTCGAGCCACATCTTAAAAGCTACTTTTCCTCACACTCAAGAAGTTCTAGCCTTACTTCAGTTTCTCAAAAATTCAAGCTCTTTCCCGCTTTAGTCTTCTCACATGCACAGAATACCTCCAGTTCTGTGCATGGAGGCTCTTTTAATTCTTCATATCAATTCAAATGTCAACCCTAAGTGTGGCCTTTGCCAACAAGATCAAAACTAGTTCCCCTGTTATTCTCCCACCACAGCATACTATTATTTTCACTGGATATACTAAAATGGCAATTTTCCTGTGTACTTATCTCCTTATTGTACATCCCCTTCCACTACACTATAAGCTTTGTGAGGGCAGAGATGATTAAATTAATTCAATCCCATTACCACTGAAGACCACCACATGCAAGGAACTGTGTGTGATAGGCAACTGTGGGAGTGACAAAGAATAAGTCAAAGTGACAAGGATTCTGTACCCAGTATGTGCATAATCTACTTAGGGAGAAAAATGTACATTTAACTATAAATGCAAAGCAAATAATATGCCATATAATATTGCTACAAAATATTATGGGATCAAAAGAGAAAGAGATAAAATGTAGAAAAAGTGATAAATAAGAAAGCCCTTATATAAGATAGTTATATTATGGCTTAGAAGGATAAAAGGAAAAAAAAGCATTCAAAGCAGAGCAAACAGCCTTAATAAAAAGACAGAAAGGGCAAAAAGTGAAAGACACAAAGGAAGAGGAGGTTATAAAGATCAAAACAGCTACAGCATAGGGGCACCTGGGTGGCTCAGTCAGTTAAGCGTCTGACTTTGGCTCAGGTCATGGTCTCGCAGTTTGTGAGTTCAAGCCCAGCATCCAGCTCTGTGCTGACAGCTCAGAGCCTGGAGCCTCCTTCAGATTCTGTGTCTCCCCATCTCTCTACCCCTCCCATGTTCATGCTCTGTCTCTCAATAATAAATAAAAAGGTTAGAAATTAAAAATAAAAAAAGATTCTGTGTCTCTCTGCCTCTTCTCTGCTTGTGCTCTCTCTGTCAAAAATAAATAAACATAAAAATTTTTTTAAAAAAAACAGCTACAGCATAGAGAAACCGTAGAATCCCAACGAAATGTTCAGTGATATTAGTTATGGAACAGAAAACAAAATTTTTAGTGAGTGTGCTACAGAATTCAACTTTACCCACTATAAAATGAAAATATAAAGTACTTTCTTTTCTTTTTAAAGGTTTAATTTAATGTTAATTTATTTTTGAAAGAGGGAGAAAGTACAAGCAGGGGAGGGCAGAGAGAGAGGGAGACAGAGGATCCAAAGCAGGCTCCATACTGACAGCAGAGCACCCAATGCAGGGCTCAAACTCACAAACCATGAGATCATCACCTGAGCCAAACCCAAGAATTGGATGCTTAACCAACTGAGCCACCCAGGTGCCTCAAAGTTTATTTATTTTTGAGAGACAGAGCACAAGTGGGGGGAGTACCAGGAAAGAGGGGACAGAGGATCCTAAGCAGGCTCCATGCCGACAGCAGTGCGGAAAATAAAGGGCTCAAACTCACGAACCATGAGATCGTGACCTGAGCTGAAGTCTGACACTCAACCTACCAAGCCCACCCAGGTGCTCCAATATAAAGTATTTTCAAATAAATGAAAACTAAGGTCCTTTCCAGGTCTAAATTTCAAATGATGGAGCTCATATACACAACTAGTTTTAAAGTAAAAAGTGCTCGGGGCGCCTGGGTGGCTTAGTCGGTTAAGCGTCTGACTTTCGCTTAGGTCACGATCTCACGGTTCGTGGGTTCGTGCCCCGCGTCGGGCTCCGTGCTGACTGCCAGCTCAGAGCCTGGAGCCTATTTCAGAGTCTGTATCTCCCTCTCTTTCTGACCCTCCCCTGCTCACACTGTCTCTCTCTCTCTCTCTCTCTCTTTCTCCTAGAAATAAATAAAAAACATTAAAAAAAAAATAAAGTAAAAAGTGCTCGTGCTCATTAAAAGCATGTTTCATCAATTTCACATAGAATTTATCATGACTTTTAAGGTAGTTGTAAACTAACAGTCTAAACAACAATTTTTCAGGGCACCTGGGTGGCTCAGTCAGTTAAGCGTCTGACCAGCTCAGGTCATGATCTCATGGTTCACCAGTTCAAGCTCTGCGTTGGGTGCTATGCTGAGAGCTCAGAGCCTGGAACCTGCTTTGGATTCTGTGTCTCCCTGTCTCTCTGCCTTCACCCGCCCGCCCCATTCACGTGCTCTCTGTCTCTCTCAAAAATAAATAAAAACATTTTTAAAAATTAAAAACACACCTCCTACATTGTTGGTGAGAATGTAAACTGGTGCAGCCCCTCTGGAAAACAGTGTGGGGGTTCCTCAAAAAATTAACAATGGAACTCCCCTATGACCCAGCAATAGCACTGCTAGGAATTTACCCAAGGGATACAGGAATGCTGATGCATAGGGGCACATGTACCCAATGTTCATAGCAGCACTCTCAACAATAGCCAAAACATGGAAAGAGCCTAAGTGTTCATCAACGGACGAAGGATCAAGAAGATGTGGTTTATCTATACAATGGAATACTACATGGCAATGAGAAAGAATGAAATCTGGCCATGTGTAGCAACATGGATGGAACTTGAGGGTGTTATGCTGAGAAAAATAAGTCAGGCAGAGAAGGACAGATACCATATGTTTGCACGTATAGCTGGATTAGGAGGAACTTAATGGAGGACCATGGAGGAGAAGGAGGAGAAAATAGTTGGGGAGAGGGAGGGAGGCAAACCATAAGAGACTCTTGAATGCTGAGAACAAACTGAGGGCTGATGGGGGTGGGGGAGAGGGGAAGGGGGGTGATGGGCATGGAGGAGGGCACTTGTGGGGATGAGCACTGGGTGTTATATGGAAACCAACTTGAAAATAAACTATTAAAAACATAGATAAAATAAAAGTATCATTAGAAAAAATATTAAAAACAAAACATTTTAAACAATTTTTCAAAAATCTTACTCTTTCCAAAACTTTAATCCAAAAGGTATATGGAAAGAAGTGGCAGGCAGGGGATAGGTGAGGATGACCGCTCAAGAGACTTAATATTACACCCAGCCTATATTTGAAACTAATTTAATTAAATACTTCTAAAAGAAAATGGCAAGTTTTTTTAGCAATATTCTCAAAAGTCATATTTTTACTGATATTAAGTTGCAACACTGTTATTCATAAGCCTTTAGACAGTAACTGTCTGTTGTTCACTGTATTCATTAAATAAGAATGTACTGATTACCAAATACCCAGAGAGTCTAAGCAGTATACCAAAAATCATAGAATTTTAATGGTTAAGAGAGATTTAGAAGAATAATAAAGATAATTTTAAAGAATAACAACCTGGAGGTATGAGGCTGACTCACCATACCAGATACCTAAATTTATTACAAAGCTACAGTAAATAAAGAGTGTAATACCAGCTCTGAGATAGGTAAAGAGAGCATTAAAAAAGGCCCATGTGTAAACAGAAATATATGACTTACGATCCTTAATGAAGATGAGTGGCAAATGGATGCTACTCTATAAATAGCACTGGCACTACTTATTTTTCTATATTTAAAAAATTTAATTATATTCATGTATTATTCACTATTATTTCAGAATAATTTGAATACTTCAGCATTAAAAAAAACTTTAAATATCATTAAGTCCAATATCATCACTTCATAAAAGAAAAACAAAGACCCAGAGAGGTTAAAACATTTGGGCAAATCACAGCGTGGCCACACAGGAATTAAACCCCATCTCATGAATTCTTTATTGAATAATTTACATCCTTTCATTCAATAGACACAAAATACTTCCCATCTACCCCAATTTCTTTAAGTTACCCATGATATCAACAATGTCAAATCAGAAGTGAGGAAAGACATGAAAGATGTGGCAACATAAAAAGCCAATACATACTTTCATTTCCTTCCTTAAACTTTCTTTCAAAGAAAATGACCAAAAAATCTACAGGGCACCTGGCTGGCTCGGTCAGTGGAGCGTACAACTCTTGATTTTGGAGTTGTGAGCTGAGGTCCCACACTGGATGTAGAGATTACTTAAAAATAAAATCTTAAAAAAAATCTAGGGGTGCCTGGGAGGTTCAGTTGGTAAAGCATCTGACGCTTGATTTTGGTTCATGTCAAGATCTCACAGTTAATGGGTTTGAGCCCCACATTGGGCTCTGTGCTGGCAGGGCCTGCTTGGTATCCTCTCTCTCTCTTCCCCTCTCTCTCCCCTCCCCACCCCCTCAAAATAAATAAATAAACTTTTTAAAAAATCTAGCCCTACCCTAAAAAATTAATTTTATCTAAATCCAATATGCAAGAGATTCAGGAAGAAAAGAATTTTAATTTTTTTGCTAATGTTTTTATTTACTTGGGGGGCGGGGAGGCAGAAAGAGAGGGAGAGACACAGATCTGAAACAGTCTCCAGGCTTCGAGCTGTCAGCACAGAGCCAGACCCAGGACTTGAACTCACAAAACCGTGAGATCATAACCTGAGCTGAATGAAATTGGACACAACCAATTAAGCCACCCAGGTGCCCCAGGAAGTACAGAACTTTAAAAACTGATGCTTGGGTCAGCACATCATAAATATCTATAGGAATATCAGTGTTTAGGGAGTACCGTTATTAGGCCCAACATTTTTCAGTCACAAATTCCATCAACCTCATATCTCACTCAGTTTGTTTCCAGAAGATGTTAAACATTTACGTTTAGAGATTTTTCACAAAGACCAGTTAAGCAAACACTGCTGAAGACTGTCTGAAAGTAGTCGCTCCAATTCCAAGGCTCAATCAAAGTACAAACAGAAATGACATCTTCTCTAGGAAAGCCCTCAATCTCCGGTTACTAGAGTTGCTCACCATCTGTTAATTCAGATAAAACTTTCCTTCCATAAATCACCCCTACCCTGGGATACATGACCAGAGTATTGAGAGTGAGAGAGACTTGTATAGAATCTATTTGCAAACTTAGAAATCCTAATTTGGGGTGCCTGGGTGGCTCAGTCATTTAAGTGTCCAACTCTTGGTTTTGGCTCAGGTCACGATCTCATGGTTTATGAGATCAAGACCCATGTGGGGCTCGGTGCTGAGAATCCCTGCTTGGGATATTCTCATTCTCTCTCTCAAAATAAATAAAGATAAAAAAGAAAAGAAATCCCAACTTAAACAATGACCAACACTACCACACAAGGATATTGCCCTATAAAGAACTCAACATTGACTGCATTTAATCACTTTAACCACTGAAGGGAAAGAATATTGCCTCTGAAGCCAGATTATCTATGTCTGAGTCTACCATTTGCTCTATGATTTTGAGCAAATTGCTTAACGTCTGTACCTGATTCCTCAACAGGAAAATAAGGATAATAATACCTACCCTCATAGGAGTTATTGCAAGAATTAAATTAGTGCATGTAAAGAAAGCACTTAGAACAATGCCTAGAATACAGCATTAGCTGCTGCTAGTATTATTATTACTATCTGATCCCATTACTTGACTATCAGTTCTCACCTGTGGCTCAAATACAGACTAGTTTCCTAGCCAGATTATGCAATTTTAATGTTCCTGAATCAACGATTCACTGTACCAAATTCAAAATAAGCTCCACAAAACACAGCCTCAAGTCTTCTTTTTGAATCATTTACTATCAGTCAAAATTCTCACAAATATTAATCAACAGCCAATTTTTCTTAACTCCAAGAAATCTATATGAATTATCACTATGATATATAACTTCTGAAAGATCATATACTTGAAATAAATCCTTTTCATTTCATTTTTTAAAATGTTTATTTATTTTTGAAAGACAGAGACAGAGTGAGAGCAGGAGAGGGCAGAAAGAGGAGACACAAACCCAAAACAGGCTCCAGGCTCTGAGTTGTCTGTCTGCACAGAGCCTGATGAGGGGCTCGAACCCACAAACCGTGAGATCATGACCTGAGCCAAAGTTGGACACTTAACTGACTGAGCCACCCAGGCGCCCCTTCATTTTACTTTTAATTACAAATAAAGCTCTGACCAAATCAGATTAATAAGTCTAGATCCATATATAGTAATAAAACATCCTGAAGCTCTTATTAAGATATTTACTATTAATCTGCAAATTTGCTTTGTAAAGATTTTAACAAAAAAAAAAAGTATTCAACATCTTTAGTCATCTGGAAAATGCAAATTAAAACCATTCTAAGACATCACTTTGTACCCACTAGAATGGCTAAAAAGATCAAATAACAACCCAGGTGGTGGCAAAGATTGGCAGCAACTGGATCTCCTACACTAATAGTAGATAACCATTTGGCAAATTCTTTTTTTTAAGTTTATTTATTTTGAGAGGGGGGGGAGGGGCAGAGAGAGGGAGAAAGATCCCAAGAGACTCCCCGCTCTTAGCCCAGAGCCCCATGTGGGATTCAAACTCCTCAACCATGAGATCATGACCTGAGCTGAAACCAAGAATTACCACCCAGGCGCCCCCAACAATTTATTGTAAAGTTAAACAGACATGCACCCTATGGCCTAACAATTCCCATCTTAGTATTCAACCAAGAGAAATGAAACATATGTTCCCAAAAAGACTTGTACAAGAATGTTTATAGCATCCTTATTCAAAGAAAGCAAAACTGGAAATAACGCAAATGTCTATCAACAGAAGAATGGAAAAACAAAGTGCGATATTCATAAAATGAAATACTGTGCGACCTAGGAAGTTAATTTGTTGTTTAAAATAATGATATGAATTTATTATTCAATGAGGATGCTTTATTTTCTTCAAATTCTCTCATTTTAAAATGCATTTTTATCCCTCATTGAAGATAATTTTTATTCTGAAAATAACCTTATTTTTTGTTTAGTAACTCACTTGAGGTTTTGTGCAATATCAACTTTTGAAAAATTTTTAAATTGGTGCTTTTAAGAGGCAAATAAACCCCACGGTTTTATTAAGTGATACTTTTATTAAGTGAAACTCTTAAATGTATATACACATATATTTTTTCTTTTGCATTCTTTGTACATACTCATCCTAAGTGCTCCCTCCAGAAATTATCCATATATAAAAAGATGACCTACTTAAAATGTCTACTTTGATGGAAACAGTGTCTTAGGGAGATATAACTTGTACTTGAGGTAAACTGAATATTTAAATCATGGTTTAGCCATTGCTTAAATGGCATTGTATATAAAATGCATTTTATATACTATTGCTGTAACTTTCCATTTTCTTAATAAAAAAAATAACGTAAAAAAACAAAATTAATCTCAAAAGTATGTTAAGCAAAAGATGCCAGATAAAAAGAATATATATAGTATTATTCCATTTATAGGAAATTCAGGAACAGACAAAATCAGAAAGCAGTTGCAGGGAAGGAGAGCAAAACAAAAGTGAAAAAGGCATTAAACCAGTTTTTGCTGACCATTTACGTAAATTAAATGACAGCTTTGAATATTATCCATCTCTAGATTCCACATAAAAATTAGAGACCACATGGGAGGCCTGGGTGGCTCACTCAGCTCTTGATTTTGGCTCAGGTCATGATCTCATGGTTCACAGATTCCAGCTGTGCTGACAGCATGGCGCCTGCTTGGGATTCAATCTCTCTCTCTCTATGCCCCTCCCCTGCTTGTGAGTGCACACGTACTTTTTCTCAAATATAAATAAACATCAAAAAAAGAATTAGAGACCACTCAAAAAGAGGGGGAAAAAAAAAAAAAGACAAAGAACAGAAACATAACTTCACCTAAAGGAAATACTTACATGTTAACGATCATATTTAAAATATTCCACTAGTGATAAAATACACATTTCAGAAACTGGTTGCTATTTTCTCCCTATCAAATTAGCAAATATTTTTAAATGATAACACTGCTGGCAAAGATATATATCTCAAGCTCGTACACTGCTAATGGGAATGTAAATTTGTACAAACCTTTCTAGAAAGAAATTATGCAATGTTTCACTCCCTTGAGAACCTTTAGAAATGTATACCTGAACTTGAAAATTCTACTTATGGGAATCTATCTTAACAATATAGAAATGTGGACAAAGATATGTGTTTAGCAATATAAATGAAGATTTGTTTATAAGATTTTTTTTAATGTTTATTTCTGAGAGAGAGAGAGAGAGATGGAGCACGAGTAGGGAAGAGGGGGCAGAGAGAGAGAGAGAGGAAGACACAGAATCTGAAGCAGGCTCCAGGCTCTAAGCTGTTACACAAAGCCCGACATGGGCTTAAACTCAGGCACCATGAGATCATGACCTGAGGCAAAGTCAGACACCTAACTGACTGAGCCACCCAGGTGCCCCAGATTTGTTTATAGTAATTGGCAATTAATAAGCAATCTGAATGTGAAAACTATGGAAGTTGGTTGTATAAACGATATATCCTTTAATGGAATTTTCTTCAGCAGTTTTAAACTTTTTCAAATAATTATAATGATATTAAAATGCATGTTCTAGGGGCGCCTAGGTGGCTTAGTCGGTTAAGCGTCCGACTTTCGCTTAGGTCATGATCTCACCGTTCGTGGGTTCAAGCCCCGCGTCGGGCTCTGTGCTGACTGCCAGCTCAGAGCCCGGAGCCTGTTTCAGTCTGTGACTCCCTCTCTCTCTGACCCTCCCCTGTTCACGCTGTCTCTCTCTCAGAAATTAAAAAAAAAAATAAATAAATAAAAATGCATGTTCTAAAAAGCAGGGTCCAAGAGCACCTGTCGGTCCAAGGATGGCTCAGTCAGTTTAGCATCTGACTCTTGATTTCGGCTCAGGTCATGATCCCAGGGTAATGGGATCAAGCCCTGCATCAAGCTCTGTGATGAATGCAGAGTCTGCTTAAGATTCATTCTCTCTCTCTCTCTCTCTCTCTTTCCCCCACTCAAGCACACACTCTCTCTATATATAGAATAGAATAATAGAATAGAATAGAATATAGAATAAGCAAGTTGCAAAATTATGTATATAGTAAAAATCTTCATAAGGAAAAAGAGATAATAAATGTTAGTATCATTTTAAAAATAATGAAGGGTCAATATCATTGAGACTTTGATTGTATTTCACAGGTGTCTGGGCTTTCTTGCACAAGTGATATTCTACACTATTTAGGTCTACTAGAGGTGGGGGAAAAGACCAAAAGAATAAAAACATTCACTAAAGGAGCACGCCATTAGTATTATTTCAGATATAAACAGCCAACTTATCAAATGAAGTCAAAGTCCTCCAAGGTATGTTAACAAATCTATAACAAGAAAAAGTTACAGAATTCAATATGATGCAAATATATACCAATCATGTTTAATTTGAGCTAGGGAAAATAATTAGGTGATTTAGTTATTTTCCACAGGAATAAGCTCAACTCGTTTATAAAGCAATGAAAAAGACGAGAAAGGCACAGTAAGAAGTCAAGCCAGCAACCTGACTTTGCAGGAAATTAGTTCTTACTTGGCAAAGTACTGCCCTCAGAACTCTATAAACAGAGAGGAGACACATAAAATTCAAATACCATGTAAAAGATGTATACTTTCCTTTTCCTTATAGGATCTCCAGAGAGAAAAAAAAATAATGCATATTAAAACACAGGAAAAAAGAGCTCCATTTAGAGTTAGATGTTCTTTAAGCAAAGACTCAGTTTATTTCAGGGTATCTGGGTGGCTCAGTTGGTTAAGCATCTGACTCTTGATTTCAGCTCAGGTCATGATCTGGAGGTTCCTGGGTTGGAGCACCTGCATCAGGCACTGTGCTGACAGTGCAGAGCCTGGTTAGGATTCTCTCTCCCTCACTCTCTCCCCCCGCTGCCTGATCAGTCACTCTCTCTCTCTCTCACTCAAAAAAAGAATCAGTTTATCTCAAAATGCTAAGTAAATCGCACAAGTTGTAAAAGAACTATATTTTTACTATATTTTAAATGAAAAGGAAAATAGCAGCCTATTTCTCACCTTCAACTAGGATTAGATAGAAAACTCTGATATTAATGATATTAATTCTTGATTGTGAATTGACCTAGGTTAATTAAAATCTTTATAATTTTTCTCTATGTTTTTAATCATTATAGAACATTTCCTTGGCTTTCCATAAAGAATAAGGCCTTAGTATTTGATCATCCCTTGGAAAAAGTCTGTGTTTAATACAAAAGAAGTGTCTTCTTTAAATAAAAAGGTACTAGGGTAGCTGAGTCAAAAAGGGGAAAGACAGGGAGAGAGTGAGGGGGAAAAAAGAAGGGTTCTAATAGAAACTATTCTTCCTTTAAGTAACATGACCCTGATTGCCATTAAAGGTCCAGCATAGAAGCCCCGCGTTGGGCTCTGTGCTGACAGCTAGCCCAGACCCTGGAGCCTGTTTCAGATTCTGCATCTCCCTCTCTCAGAAATAAATAAATAAATAAAACATTAAAAGAAAAACAACTGGAGTGCCTTGGTGGCTCAGTTGGTTAAGTGTCTGACTTTGGCTCAGGTCATGATCTCACAGAGGGTTTGAGCTCTGCATTGGGCTCTGTACTGACAGCTCAGAGTCTGGAGCCTGCTTGGGATTCTGTGTCTCCCTCTCTCTCTGCTCCTCCCCTACTCACGCTCTGTCTCTCAAAAAGGAAAAGGAAAAGGAAAGATAGACTACAAAGATGCACAAGGAAACAGAGTGGTTATTTTGAGAAAGAGCGAGTGAGCGCACAAGTTAGGGAGGAGTAGTAAGAGAGAGGGAGAGAGAGAATCCCAAGCAGGCTCCGCACTCAGCAGAGAGCCTGATGCAGGGCTCAAACCCATGAGCCGTGAGATTATGACATGAGCAGAAACCAAAAGTCAGGCACTTAACCAAATGAGCCACCTAGGTGCCCCATATGTGCCTTATCTTGATTGTTGTGGATAAATAGGTAAAAACTCATCAAACTGTATAAACATCTGCAATTTCATTGTAGTCAATTATGTCTGAATATAGCTGTACAAAAAAAAAAAAGAAAAAAAAGAATGTATATGCCATGTTAGGGGTAACAAGTATACTAGTGTTTCTGAAATGGTACATTTGGGTAAGTAAAAGGTAGAAAAAGTAGGCTCAGAGCTTTTAAGGATGAACCTTTTAAAAGCCAAAATAGTAACTGATCCCTCTATGATAACAGCTGAATATATTCAACATCCATGGACAGAGCAGATAGTCAACCAAAACTACTATGAATTCAGTCTAGCCTTCAAAATAAAAAATTTAATTCATCTCAACATTTATATATATGATAGATAATAAAAATAATACATGTAATATGTATATATGTATGAAAGTATTAAGTTCTAAGTATATGTATGTTTTAAGTATACATATATTTTTGGAACTTATTACTTTTGTCTACGGATAATATTTGATGAGCAAATGGATTAACTGTAGAAAACATCCACTCCAACTCAAAGAGTTACAAGTAACAAATTGAAAACTACTAATAATGATATTCATTGCCAGGGAGATTCAATACTTAAATAGTAGCTTAAATAAAATGGAAGTCAAGTCTAATGAAAAATGTATCTAATAGGTTCCATAACTATACTTCATAACCCAAAAGAACTTAGGGATTAGTTATAACACTGACAACCTGGGTTTAAGTAATCAAGAATTTACTGGGGGCGCCTGGGTGGCTTAGTCGGTTGAGCGTCCGACTTTCGCTTAGGTCATGATCTCGCAGTTCGTGGGTTCGAGCCCCGCGTCGGGCTCTGTGCTGACTGTCGGCTCAGAGCCTGGAGCCTGTTTCAGTCTGTGACTCCCTCTCACTCTGACCCTCCCCTGCTCACGCTCTCTCTCTCTCTCCTAGAAATAAATAAAACATTTAAAAAAAAAAAAGAATTTACTGCGACTTAAGGGCAAAAAATACAGCTGAATTAAAAGAAAGATTCAAGTTATTCCACAGATGGGACTAAAACTAAGACAACTGGAAGGGCACCTGGGTGGCTCAGTTGGTTAAGCATCCGACTTCAGCTCAGGTCATGATCTCACTCACAGTTCATGGGTTCAAGCCCCGTGTCGGGCTCTGTGCTGACAGCTAGCTCAGAGCCTGGAGCCTGTTTCAGATTCTGTATCTCCCTCTCTCTCTGACCCTCCCCTGCTCATGCTGTCTCTCTCTCAGAAATAAATAAAACATTAAAAGAAAAACAACTGGAGTGCCTTGGTGGCTCAGTTGGTTAAGTGACTTTGGCTCAGGTCATGATCTCACAGTTAGAGGGTTTGAGCTCTGCATTGGGCTCTGTGCTGACAGCTCAGAGCCTGGAGCCTGCTTGGGATTGTGTGTCTCCCTCTCTCTCTCTGCTCCTCCCCTACTCACGCTGTCTCTCAAAAATGAACATTTTTTAAAATTTTTTAATAAAATTAAAAAAAATTACATACACTACTTAAGGAAAAATCCATTACATCATGAATGTTAGAAACTACACACCTGCTGTCATCAGAGGTAATTTAAGAAATAATATAGCTTTTTACAGCTTTCTACAAATGCAGAAAGATTTTTCTTTCACCTTTGACCAAATCCTTAAAAAAGGAAGCTACAAGACTTAACTTAGGAAAGAAAGTCTACCTCTACTTAAGAGTAAAGAAGAATGTATTAACTGTAGGGATAACTAATTCCTTCTAAACGGCATTTTAAACTAATTTAGAACCATTAAATCTATAACGTTCAACTGTTTTTTCTCAAAGTAGGGTTAGTGGTGCGTACTGTTAACAAAAACATACAAAAACTCATACAATAATACAGATTTGGAAGAGGATCAGGTAATATGCCTGTGACCACCCAATAAAACATGAGCCTCATTTGCCCCATGTTTTAGTCTAATCTACCAAACTAACCACAAAAACAAAGGCAGAAAATGCTTAAAGTACACATAAATTTTTTCTTAAATTTTTAATGTTTACTTTTGAGACAGAGAGAGACACAGCATGAGCAGGGGATGGGGAGAGAGAGAGGAGGGAGACACAGAATCAGAAGCAGGCTCCAGGCTCTGAGCTGTCAGCACAGAGCCCGATGCGGGACTCGACTTCATGAGCCATGAGATCATGACCTGAGCCGAAGTTGGACGCTCAACTGAGTCACCCAGGCACCCCTAAAGTACATGCAAATTTTTAAAGTAAATTCTCATTTTCCTAACTGCTAAATTGTTTATACTCACACAATATGGAATACTAGCCCTTCTAAACAGAGAAGTCAACAATAGGCCTAGTACTGTTATAATTATTAATAATTAACATCACCATGTGTTCAGTGCCCACTATTGGCAAGGCACTACACAAAATGATTTTCATTTAATTCTCATCACTAGGCTGGTAAAGAGGCCATTATAAACTCCATTTTATGGATAACAAAATTGAGGCTAAGGGAGATTCAATAAAATGCCAAATTAGTAAATGATAGAGCCAGGATTCAAAAACATGATCATACAATTCTAAAACCTGAATAGTGTCCATTCCACCATGCTTCCTCAGAACATAATGCCTTTTTCAATTTCATAATATGGTAGTCACAATATCCTTCTGTCATCATTAGGGTATTCTATGGTTCTGTAAGATTCTTTGGGAAAAAAATTATATTGACTAAAGAATACTAGAAGCAAAAATTTCTTATAACAAAGTTGGTTATACTAAAAATATTTAAATAAACCTTCATAAACCATGCAAAGCAGCACAACGTGACACCACTACAGAGCACCTAAGGTGTACTTGTACACAATTGACCAGGAATAAAGCATCCCTTTGATGGATGCTGACCTTCCCTTTATTCAGGAGCCAAATAGTGTTCGACAGCTTTTGATCCCTCTTGCTCCCTAAATAACTTGAAGAAAATCCAGTAATAATCATTTTCCTAGTTAACTATATGCACCTTAATATAACAAGTTACCAAAATTAAGATTTTTGCTATCTAATCAGAGAACTTAAGATTTTGATCCTGATTAGAAGAATGTAAGGCATCAGCATGCAAGTGAGGAGAAATAAAGATTTGGTGGTGAGAGAAGGGGAAGTCACCGAACACTAATTATTAACACACTAGCTCCCTGGTTAATCTACTTAGGATGACTGGGGGTCTCTTCCTACTGCTTAATCCCAGACTCCACCGGAAAGGACAAGTGGTATGATCTGCCCTAGTTACGACTGTAGGGACCTATTCCCAAGAGCTGCAGAAGCAGAGACAAGTGTCCAGCCTTCTAAATCCACATGGTACTGCCCAGGCTCCCATCCTCTAGGACTAGCAATTCTCAGTCTATTCACTTGCATTCTGACCTGCTTTCCTGAGTGGAAGATAACAAAGGAAGAGTTATAGCAAGCAGTGGAAACTGCACAGTGCAAGAAATATGTCCATGGGAGAATGCTGCAAATAGGATCATCCTTCTTTACATATGTCACTCTAGGAAAACTGCCAAGAGGGGCTCACTACTCTAGACATACTTCCTACAGAGCCTCCAGACTCCTCCTCAAACACTTATCAGTGTTCTCCTCATTCTCCCTGAGTTTCAATCCTCCTTTTGCGCCAAGATTTCCAAGTCTGTATTTTATATTCTCAAAAATATACAAGCAGTATTATAAGGACATCCTATTTATCAGAACCAGTGTCTCAGATCTGAACAAACCTCCTAAAGCTTTATATAGTATTTCTCACTTTAATAATGAAAATTCCAATAGGTTGTATTACTGAAACAAATTTTCTTGGCAAATAAAGAATTTGTCAAGATAAAAAAAATTAGATAGCAAATTTATTTTTTAATATTTAAGGAGTACAATTGTTTCCTTTCTCCCTAGCCCTATCAAGGAAACATGTATCAGAGTTCAGAAACTGAGAATTCAAGAGCCATTCTGTGGAAATCACAATCTTTCAAACATAAGAGATATGTTTTGGCAAGCTCAAAATAAAATGCAGGTTTTCAAGTACTCTACTAAATAAACAAGCCTGGGTGGCTCAGTGGGTTAAGTGTCGGACTCTTGGTTTCAGCTCAGGTCATCATCTCACAGTTTATTAGAGCCCCACGTCGGACTCTGCACTGACAGTGTAGAGACTGCTTGGGATTTGTCTTCCTCGCTCTCTCTGCCCCTCCCCCACGGACTCTCTCTCTCAAAAAAATAATAACCTTTTAAAAAAATAAACAACTTTTTTTTTTAAAGGGATCTTAAAGGGATCCCTTTAAGGGTTTTTTTGTTTTTTGTTTTTTGTTTTTTTTGCGATAAAAAGGGATCTTTTCCCAACGGGTCTTTTCTGATAAAAGTACTTCTCTCAGCAAACTGAAAACCAGACATAAGTTTCTGCACCTTTACACTACTAAATTTTCAGGCACCAACATTCCCATTTGGGTTTATTGTATGGGTAGTTAAAGGCTAGAAACAAAGAGCAGATCAGAAGCTATTTCTAAAAGAGGATTAAATGCTACTGAAATAGAAAATAAACTTAATTAACTAGTGTTAATTGAACTTCTTTTCTAAATCATTTACTTGAATTTTCTTTGATATGTGAAATTAAGTCTCACTAAATTGTAGTCAGGAACACACAGTTTCTTTGGGATTTAAAAACCACCATTTATTCATCTACAGATTAATAAATCTCACTATAAAATGAATTGAGCAATCAGAGCTATTCATAGGTAAGTGTGATTAGATTATGGATGAATAAGAAGTCAACTGAATAAAGTCCATTTATTAAAAAGCAAGCAATCAAACCGGTCAATGTTCACAATTATGAAGAGTGAGCTTTTATATTTTTCCCATCCTCAATTATTAAGATTTTACATTCCTCCATCAATTAGTAACGATTGAATGATCTATACAAATGTGCCCACCAACTGCACAATGACTTAAAGAACAACCATTTTGATGGTAGGGATACTCCATTTAATGCAATGCAAGGAATTCAAAAGCTTTCATCCTTGGAACCTTTGTTACAAAAGTCAGTAAATTTCTTTTGTGAAAAGATTGCTTATTATTTTCAATTCAAATGTATAATGATTATATGTTTTGTAGTCTTCTAAAGAAAAATAGAAATTTTAATGAAATATAAAAATCTGAGATCATTTTTGAGAGAGAAAAAATTATGTAAAGATCCAACTGCAAAGCTACACCAAGAAGTTTCTTCACAATTTCATCAAACGTTAATGAAAGGGCTACATAAATTCCCAAAAAATTTTAAAGAGCGCTGCAAGAATCTCTCAGTTTTCCATACTGCTTTCTCTCTCCTGTATCCACTAAAAATCATTTAAATCATCTCTTCCTAAATATAAACCATCTAGGTTTTTACAGAAGAAAAAGCAAACCAAGAATACACATATTCTTAATATAGCTTTAAAAAGGTATTGGAGATTGCATTTAGGTCCCTCAAACAAGTTAAATTTACATATGCCACATCCCGTTGATTCTCAAGGGTGAAAATCATCAAAACAAAAGCTCCTGCTTAATAAACTATTTGCTTTGTAGTTAAGCCTCTATCCCAGGTGCATTTTACTGTAGATTATCACTTTCTTCTCTCTTCAAAAACCTAGAAATCTAAAATACACAAGTATATCTGATTCCCTTAAAAATGCTTTCATATTAGGGGGCTCCTGAATGGCTCAGTTGGTTTAGCTCAGGTCATGATCAATTCCAAGGTCCCATAGGGCTCCACACTGACAGCAGGGAATCTGCTTGGGATTCTCTCTCTCCCCCTCCCATGTTCACGGGTGCACTCTTGCTCACGCGCTCTCACTCCCTCTCTCTCAAAATAAACTTTAAAAATGCTTTTATATGTTTTAGTTTATATGTTTTAATAGTGTAAGGCCATAAGAAGCCTGAAATTACTTTCACCCTCTTAAGAAACACTACTTTGCTTTTCTTCTTTGAAATGTGTCTTATTTGGCTTTTACTTGTTTTCTATACATGAACTGTTCTCAAACCAGTCCATTTCAGTGTTAGTTGTTTACTGCCAATATGTCTGTGTATACTTAGGTTTTTTACAGACAATGCTTTACCATACGGTGGTATAAAAAGAAAGGGTAAACAAGAGGGCACAAGTGAAACACCACTCAATTTCATTTCTCTGACTCAAATTTCCTTAAGTCCTCATGCCAAAGAATCTCAATATCTAAAAAGAGGCACGACGCAATATATGATCAGGCAAACACAGGAGAAACCAAATCAGAAGCTAAAGAAATTTAACAAAATATACAACAACCTGAGACAGGATTACAAGGAAAAGAAAAATAACTAATAAATTCAGTCCCTAGAAATCCCTACTGAAGGGCTACTTTTGCTGCACTGCATGGCTCAAAAACGGTTTTTCAAACTCTTTCAACTATAAGTAATAGATTTTACATTGTGACCTAGTACACACAAGAGAAAAAATTCCCAAAACAATATTTTTCTTCACCAAATGCAATAATAGTCAATTCTGTTCTATTTCATTTTATTTTCAATGCTGGTGGTAACCCACTAAACTGACTTTATAAATTGTTAATAAACCATGATCCACAATTTGAGAAAGATACGGCTTAATAGAGGATATCCCTTATATTTGGATCATTTCTCCAATCTGCCTCTACTTGTCTCGTAGACAGATAGTTTAAACATTATTACTGTTTTCACTGAAGCAAGTGGTTTTTAAAGTGGGAATCCTCTGACCAACATAAGCATCACCTGAGATAAATGCAAATGCTCAGGACCCACCCCAGATGTACTGAATCAGAATCAGAAACTGGCCAGCAGTCTGTATTTTACCAAGCCCTCCAGGTGATTCTGGCGCAAGCCTAAAGTTCGACAATCACAGCATTAAAAAAATTCTGGTCTTTAACCTCTATTTAACAATCCAGTCAGTAAGTACCCACTGCTTACTCGGTGCCAGCCACTATTCTAAAAGTTATACAAATATTAACTTATGTGAAAAAACAAACCTATGAAATAGAGACTATTATTATCACTATTGTACAGATTAGGAAACTTGCACAGAGAGAGAGATTAAATTGTCCAAGCTAAGTGGTGGAATTTATTTAAAATTGCCCAGGGTATATCTATCCTTTCATGACTCCACTCTTTCCGATCAAGTCCCCAGTCCTATTCCCTTAGTTTCAGCTACTCCTCACCTCCCCTTCTTCCTTTCAAATTCCCCATCCTGTCAATGTCCTCATTTTCTAATATTATTGGTGTCATCATAAAACAAAACTTTTTTTCTAAACCACTAGAATGCAAGTCACTTAACCCTGCTTTTAGGATGCTCTTCTCTTCCATCTTAGTATTATGAAGCCGAAGTTTCTTCTACGTCTTAAGTCCTTAGAATCTACTATGACCACACCGTTAATTTCTCATATCTGCCGTTATGGCCAGTTTCCACAAGACCACCATTCTCTTTCAGAGCAACTTTCTCGCACCCTCCTACTGCGTCCTATCTACGCCCTATGTACTTCGCGCTTCCTACAAGGAAATTATTTCTCCCCGCCCACCCCGTGTCATTTTGCTTGACTCCTCTCCAACTGAGAGAACTTCCACTCCCCGGAAGACCACCTCACCCCAGTCTCAAATCCGAACTACTCCTTGAGGACCCTTGGTCCCCGGTGGATTCTCAGACCCAGGAGCTCCCAGTCCAGTCTTGGGTCTCCCATCCCTGACCAGCGGTGGGGGGAGGGAGCTCCCGTTCCTCCCCAGCTGTTCAAGGTTTCCACAGGTCCCACCCTCCTAAGACCCGCTTCTCCTAGACTCCCCCGGAGTCCTCCACCCTCGGACACCGCCTTTCTCAGGAGAGTCCCCACCACCACCCCCTCTGCCTTTCCTCGACGCCCCCTCGCTCAGACCCAAGCCGCTCACAGTCACCCCGGACCCCCGCCGTCCTCGGTCTCTCTCCTCCCTCGGACCCGGGCCACTCCCAGTTTCCCGGCCCCCCAGCTTTCTCCGCTTGGGCCGCTCCTGGGTTTCCCGGGTTCCTGTGCTCTCTTCCTTCGCACCCAAGCTGTCCTGGGAGTGTATTCCGAGTCACCCGGTCCTCGGACCAGGTCGCTGCCGGTCACCCCAGGTCATCCCCCCTCTCTGGGACCCCGTCCCCTCCCGTCTCCTCAGGGAACTTACCCCTCACACACCGGCCGCTGGTCAGTGCTCAAGCAGCAGGACGTCCCAAGGGACCTCCCGGCATGAACCGCTTGAGTCTGGCCCCAGCCTATCTTGCCAATGCGAACTCCGCCGCCGGGAACCGGGCCATTCTCCCACCAGCCCAGACAGAGCGAACTCGCCGCAGCCGCAGCCGCCGCCGCCGCCCTGGCTCCGGCCCGACCCGGCCCACAGTCCAGGCCCCCTTCCTCCGGCCTCCGCCTCCGGAGCTCCGAGCTGGAGTTTCCGCCCCGCGACGGCCCCCAGACCTCAGACCCCCGCTACCGGCACTCACCTGCCGCTGCCCGCAACCAACTCCAGCGCCACTGCCTCTACCTCGGCCGCCAGTAGCCACCAAGCGCCACCACCTCCCCCATGACAACAGTCCCACCCCGTTTCATAGTTCCTACCTCCCCATTGGATAGTGGGGCGGCGGTTCTCTACTCTGATTGGTTTTCCTTACCCGTCTGTCATAGCTTCCTCACCGCCCCTTTTCCTGGACCCAGTATTAGCCCCCGCCCGGACCCAGAGCGCCTGGACCAAGCTTTAGTTGTAATTGGTCAATGGTAGGGCAGTTCGAAGTTATGATAGGCTACCGAAAATGTCTGTTAAGCCAACTGGTAAGGGATGTAGCTCCAGGGTTGGTTCAAGCTTGGGCACAGTTTGGTTGCGCAGTAGTAAGCAAGGAAGGAGTCGTGCTCGCCACCGAGTTACCGGGTAAGGGTTAACTCTTTGTTGTAGAGTTCATTCTGTAAACTCATCCTTTCTCCAGTTCCCTCCCTATTAGAAGTTTATCACTGATAGTTTATAGGGTAGTACTTACAAAATACCAACATCAAAGGTGTGTTTAAGGAGTGTTTTCCAACTCTTTGGGAGAAAAGCACTTATACAGATAAAAATGTCCTCTTCTTGAAGTCTCAACGCACCCAATTTCCTTGAAGTTCTTTCCAGAAGTCTCCATGCTAAAGTGCAAAGGACAACCATTTATTTAGTAGAAATCAGCCCACTTTGGTTGCAATTATAACGTTGCTAATAAACTCAAGTGGCATTTTAAGAGTTCTCCAGACTCACCCCTGGCTGGCCCCTGCCAAGTGACCAAGCAGCCATCAGCAAGTTTGGACGAAACCAGCCACATTTACCCTTGTGATGCTCTGGAAATGAGAAATACATTCCCCCCACCCACCCCACCTCCACCTTCTCCCACCTTGATTTTTATGTTCGGCACTTCATAAATAGCCCTACTAGATGTGTGTCAGATATTTGAAAAGCTTGTCTTTTCCTAGCAGTCTAAATTAGGACCATTGAATGAATTGCAGTTCTTTTCTCACATTGGCACAATGCACGAGAATAAATGATTGCATTTTTTTATTCATTTGCGTACAAGGCACAGTTATGCATTTTTGAGAAATCTGGTGTTGCTATAAAAACTCTTGTGCTCCTAGAAATGTATCCATCCTTAGATTTTGCTTTTCTTTTTCATTTCCACCCACTTTTCCTGCTCCTAAATAACAAAATGTTGGCCTGATTACTCTTTATATTTCTAAGTCAGATTTAAATATACCTTTCTAACAACTCTACCTATAATACACAAACCCATGGACCATGAAACAAACCAGAGATGGATTGGGGCAGGTCAAGGAGACATCCCTCACAAGCATTACCTTACGGTTGGGAACTTCCTGTGAGACTGGGAATCTGGACTTTAGAAATTGCGTGCTTTACCCCTTTCTTCTTCCTGCTAACTCTTTGTCCCATATCTCTTCTATTCACCTCCCTGTCCTTTGCAGAGCAAGCTACAGATAGTCTAAAACTGTACTGTTTGTTATCTAGTAAAAAAAAAAATTGTCTCTTTTTTTGGTTATATTTTTAGTCAACTTTGAATAAACTACATATTACCAAACTAAGTGGAAATTATTCCTCCATTAACTATAACAATAAGGTGTCTTTTCCTAGTTATTTTCTGGAACTTTCCTCCCCCTTCCCTCATCCTCACCTTCCAATTTGGAAATAACCTCCCCTTCAATTCAATGACTCATAAAAAGCCTGTAAAAGGAAAGTGGAAAAGTCAAAATAACTTCAGAGATGTCTGAATCATTCAGTTGAAGGAAAGATCAGACATTGACCATGATAAGATGGGAGCCAAGACATAAGGCAAGCCTGAGCTAACATCCATAACAAATGAAGTAACATGCAAATATGAAGATTCCCCAATGAGAAGGAGGTATCAGTATATCCTTTACACAACCTTTTAATATATTACCAGCAGCTTTCTTCTCTCTAGTCTTGGCTGTGTGCCCTACCCACCAATTTTAGAGCAAGTTCGAAGGCAATTAATGTCCTGGCAGATAGGAAACAATAACGTCAGAGGAGGGCACGGGCATTATTATGGTACTTGGGGTAATAATGGCTCTTGTACAGCCATAGTGATTTGGTGCCATAGAGAACATAGAATTAGGCCAGCCTCACTAAGAGGACTTGCCATCTAAGTCCAGGAACTCAACGAAATTACTATCACAAAACAAGGAATACTGCCACAAAGGTCAGCTATTCATTCTAGTCCATGAAAACAAAGTATTCATAAATGTTTTCACTCATACATGCATATATACACTTTTACCACTCCTGTTCCTTGTGAAAATCAATTAAGAAAAAAAAAAGTAAAATAAATATGTTCAGCCCAGTAAGAAAAGAAAAAATCTTTAAGGAACATTCTTTGATCCAACAGAAGGCTATTTATTGTGTTCTTAAAGTCCATGCAGTACTAGGAAGTTTATTGCTTGTACCCCACATTTTTATTTTGCATGAACCTTATCACATAATTACTTCATCCAGCCTCCCTTTTCTTTTCTGTGTTATGTCTTCGCCGCTGTTAAGACCCCATCTTAGAAAGCAAGAGCACTGGAGTCGGGGCGTCTGCAGCTTTGTGTTGTGTTGCTGGCTGTGGAGGTGGTACAGATGCTATCTGTTCAGAGGCACTTGAGCAAGACCAGGATAGCAGGTATATTAAAGGCAAAAAATAGCCTTTATAAATCCTGATTAAGTAGAAAATGAAGGACTTGCAGTGATGTCCTGATGTCTAAGGAGCAGCATAGTTTGCCTTGGGCTTCAGTGAATGCTGATGCTACTTTCTGCTCTCTTTTCAAGGGAGCAGAATCCAGGTTTCCTTTCATTTCTATTTTAGTCTGGGGTGGGGGCAATCTCACTAGGGAAGAGCTCCTTTTTTGTTTGTTTATTTTTGGATTCCCTCCTAACTCTGGATTCTATACACAATTCCAAATGGATTAGGGAGACAAACAACTGGTGGAGAAGAAAATCATTCTGATAGTAGACAAGAGCCAGAGCTGCCTGTTTCTAGCAGTTGGAAGCAAGCCAAGATATCTGATAAGTGGTAGTTCCCTGAGTCAGGGATCCCTGAAGACGGAGACTGACTGGATGAAGGGATTAGAGAGGAGGGGTTGGGATGGGGGTGGGAGGCTGGGGGAAGGCCAGCAAAGAGAGTAAGGGAAGCTAGACAGAGTCAAGAGGCCACAGAGTTCTGAGCCAGCTTAGAGTCCTACCCCCATCTCCCTGGGTATGGACTTTATACTAGGTTGCTCAATTATAGCAACACAGTGTAGCCTCTGTCGCTGATTGAAAGGAGAACCATGCCAGAACTTTACCCTATGGGATCTTTGCTCTACTGCCACCTGGAAATCCTCCCTGAGCTCAGAGCCTGCTGCTCTGGCATCAGGGCAAAGCTGACAAGATTCACACAGCCAGCCAACAAATATATCGTCATTTTATAAAGGTGACCACTTGCACAAAGCTCTGGATGAAGAAAGGGAAACCGTCTGGAAGATGTTTTCACCATCTCAAACTGAGAAGATTCCAACACAGAGAAGTGCCACTCTGCTTTCCCTGCTGGAACAAAGCACTGTGGTTTCAAGGTTCAAGGCTGTCTTCCATGGATGGGAAGAAGCTAAAAAAATGTTTTTAAATGAAAAATGGTGTTCTCTTAGGTAGAACCATTTGCTTTCTAATGCTGAGGCTCATATGATCTTTAAATAGCACACCAGATCGCCTCATTATGTAATGCATGTATTTTCATCCTCAAGAAAAATGTGTGCTATCCCTTTACCCACCTTGCATTTTATAGATAAGATAGCTTGAGTGCTTGTAAAATTGATGGGCTGCAGCTCTTAGCTCTGCCCTTATGCTGTTGAATAGAGCCCCTGGTTACTATCACTAGATCTATGGGTGGACCAGCCATTCTTCCGCAGCAGGGAGTGGGCTGCTCAAAGCACCAAGAACCATTTAAACTTTTGTCCATCTCTGTTTTACACACAAAGAGTTTCCTGGAAACATGGCTGCACTCCAAGGATTTCACAGAGTAGAATGCCTTCTAGAACTCCAATTTTCCAATCACTGCAATCACATAAGAAAGTAGACTTGAACTCAGACTCTTGAATCTAAATGTGTTCAAATCCTGACTCTGCCATTTACTAGCTGTGTGACTTTGGGAAAGTTGACTCATGTCCCCAAGCTTCAGTTTCTTCATCTACAAAATGGGATGTATTACCATCCCAAGTTATAAATTACCCCCAAACTTAGTAACTTAAAACAATATTTATTATCTCCATTTCTGAGGGTCAGAAATCCTGATGGAGCTTAGCTGAGTCCACTAGCTCTGGGTCTCACGAGGCTGCAGTCATCTCAAGGCCCAGTTGGGATGGGTCTGCTCTCAGCTCATTCACATCATTGTTGACAGAACTCAGTAGCTCACAGGCTTTAGTCTAAGGTCTTAGATCCTCATGAGCTAGTGAATGAAACCTCCCTCAGTGCCTTGCCATGAGGTTCTCTCCACAAAGCATCTCAAAATATGGCGGCTTACATCATCAGAGCAATCAAGCAAGAGGGCAGGCCAGCAAGAGAGAGACTGCTGGCCAGACAGAAGTCAGTCACTTGTAATCTAATCACAGAACTGATACCCATCACTTTTGTCACATTCTACTACCAAGAAGCAAGACATTAGGTCCTTCCCACACTGAAGGAGAGAGGATTACACAAGAATATGGACACCAAGAATTATTATTTCTTAGGAAATAATAATAATACCTCCTTGCAGGTTTCACTTAAAGATTAAATGAGAGGGCCTCCTGGGTGGCTCAGTCAGATTGAGCCTCCAGCTTCTGCTCAGGGCATGATCTCATGATTCATGGGTTCCACAGCCACATCAGACTCTGCACTGACAGCTCAGAGCCTAGAGCCTGCTTCAGAGTCTGTGTCTCCCTCTCTCTCTGCCCCTCCCCTGAATGTGCACACACACACTCTCTCTCTCAAAAATAAATAAATAATAAAGATTAAATGAGAGACAGGCACCTAGGTGGTTCAGTCAGTTGAGCATCTATCTGACTCCTCCTTTTGGCTCAGGTCATGATCTTGGGGTTCATGAGTTTAGGCCCCACATTGGGCTCTGCGCTCTCTCTTTTTGTCCCTCCTGCGCTTTCTCTTTCTCTCTCAAAATAAATAAGTAAACTTAAAAAAAGGATTAAATAAGAGAAAATGTTCAATTCACGCCCTGACATATATTACATAACTGGCTTATGTAATAACTGTTATTATTAATGCTATTATTGAGTATATAATGATTTTTCTCTCCCTTCTAGCTATTAGAGCAAAACCTTTATGAGGAATAAATGAGATAATCTACATAACTCAGGCAGTACTGAATACATGGTATGTGTACAGTAGCCATTTTATTATTAACTTTTATGAGTATGTGATATCTGTTTTCCTCTCCAAACTACTGGATATGCTATGATTATGGTAACTTTCCAGGATGGTCTTATTTTCAAATATTTTGTCTCATTTATCTCTGTGTACTGTATACTTGCCAAACCATAATGGCAGATTTGGGGTTAATAAAATATGACCGACAAAGCTAAACTCCAGCCACATTTCCTGCCTGCCCTAGGCTAAGAAATATGCTCAAAACCAGCAAGGTGGGCTAATTATGGCATCACCTCCTTTATACAGAAATCTGTATAAAGCCTGGATCCATGGAAGTTCCAGAGAGGGGGGAGTGTGCCCAGAATGAGCGGGCACTTGGTTGTGTGGCCTTTGTTCCTTTCAAAAAATAGCTGGTCACCGTGTAGTCAGTCTGCTAAGTCAGTCCTTAACTGAGGATAAGAGAAAGGGTAATTCCCATACAGGCTCTGTGGATAGAGTAAGGACACTCAAGAGGAAGTTTCCATACCTGGATTGGGAGTAGTAAGAACCAAGAGACTAAAAGAATAGCAATTTTGCAATAGAAAGTGGGAGGACGAATGGCACCTGGCTGTCTCAGTCAGAAGAGTATGCAGCTCTTCATCTCCAGCTCATGAGTTTGAGCCCCACATTGGGTGTAGCAATCACTTGAATAAATTTTAAAATAAAATTTTAATAGTTTATTGTCAAGTTGGTTTCCATATAACACCCGGTGCTCATCCCAAGTGCCCTCCTCCATGCCCATCACTCCCCTTCCTCTCTCCCCCACCCCCATCAGCCCTCAGTTTGTTCTCAGCATTCAAGAGTCTCTCATGGTTTGCCTCCCTCCCTCTCCCCAACTATTTTCCCCTTCTTCTCCCCCATGGTCCTCCATTAAGTTCCTCCTAATCCACCTATATGTGCAAACATATGGTATCTGTCCTTCTCTGCCTGACTTATTTCGCTCAGCATAACACCCTCAAGTTCCATCCATGTTGCTACACATGGCCAGATTTCATTCTTTCTCATTGCCATGTAATATTCCATTGTAGAGATAAACCACATCTTCTTGATCCATTAGTCAGTTGATGGACACTTAGGCTCTTTCCATGTTTTGGCTATTGTTGAGAGTGCTGCTATGAACATTGGGGGACATGTGCCCCTATGCATCAGCATTCCTGTATCCCTTGGGTAAATTCCTAGCAGTGCTATTGCTGGGTCATAGGGGAGTTCTATTGTTAATTTGTTGAGGAACCTCCACACTGTTTTCCAGAGGGGCTGCAACCAGTTTACATTCCCACCAACAGTGTAGGAGGGTGCCCGTTTCTCCACATCCTTACCAGCACCTATAGTCTCCTGATTTGTTCATTTTAGCCACTCTGATCAGTGTGAGGTGGTATCTCAGTGTGGTTTTGATCTGCATTTCCCTGATGATGAGGGGTGCTGAGCATCATTTCATGTGTCTGTTGGCCATCTGGATATCCTCTTTGGAGAAGTGTCTGTTCATATCTTCTGCCCATTTCTTCACTGGATTGTTTGTTTTTCAGGTGTGGAGTTTGGTGAGTTCCTTATAGATTTTGGATATTAACCCTTTATCTGATATGTCCTTTGCAACTATCTTTTCCCATTCTGTTGGTTGCCTATTAGTTTTATTGATTGTTTCCTTTGCCAAAAAATTGTTTTAATTAAAAAAAAAAATAAAGAAAGGGGCACCTGGGTGGCTCAGTTGGTTAAGTGACTAGCTCTTGATTCCAGCTCAGGTCACGATCTCACAGTTTGTGAGTTTAAGCTATGCATTGGTCTCTATGCTGGCCTCTGGGCTGATGGCACAGAGCCTGCTTGGGATTCTCTATAGCCCTCTCTCTCTCTTCTCTCTCTCTCTCAAAAATAAATAAGCTTTAAAATATAAAAATAAATTTAAATATTTAAAAGTGAAAGTGGGATTAAGAGAGTCTAGTTTGCAACATGAAACAAAGATTACTAAGAAGTTGGAGTGACTGGGTTGAGGCTGGTTCCTTATAAGGAAGGAGGATATGGAGGGGTGGCCTATGGCCAGAGAAAATGAGGAAGTATAATCAAGGAAACTCCATTATTTTGGCTCTGAGTCATTTCTCAGGGTTCACTCATGATTATATGAGAAAAATGAGGAGGGTTCTTCTAAAGTATAAATAATCTTTACACCAAAAACACTATAGAAAGACAAAGGTCCAAGTGCTCATCTGATCTCATCTTTTCAGGCCAGAGGTATCTGTCCCCAATCTCTCTTTCTCCCCCCAGTCCCCTCTTCCCTTGCCCCATTTCTGTACATGTTCTTTCCTTCTGTCTGTGTTCCATGTGGAAGAAAAAAGCACCTCACCAGGAAATACCTTAGGATCCTTTAGACTGGAATTGTTTCTTTTTTTTTTTTTTTTTTAAGATTTTATTAAGTAATCTCCACACCCAACATGGGGCTGGATCTTGGAACCCCAAGATTGAGAGTTGCGTGCTCCACCAACTAAGCCAGCCAGGAGCCCCTAGAACTGTTTCTTGATGCAGAGTCACCTACTCAAGCAGTTTCTGCTATGATGCTACACCGTTAGACTCAGTAAATACTCACAGATGATGACAGTTTACACTTCTGCCTCCAAATCAGGTCACCTGCGCAGCTGTGATTTAAACAGCCCCATGGATTTTCTGAGATGCACTAGCCCGGGGCCCTTCTCCTCCTGACTTGTCCCCAGACATTACCAGACTTATGCACAGAAAGGTTCAAAGCAGAAGTTACTAGAAAAGTTCTGTGAGGTTAGAGAGGTGTGTAGCAATATCAAGTTCCTCTTCCTTTGACTCTTGTCTTCTCTCCTTCTAACTCTTTATTTCCTCTGTGTTTGAAAAAGAGGAGACTTTTAAGTTTCAATAGCTTTCAGGAGCTGGAGAAAACCTGTCTGCTCCTCTGCAGGATGGCCAATTTTAGAAGGGAAAGAAGGGGTGGGGAGATGAGGACTTGCCCCCAGGAAGTCTGACTACACAATAGGGATGGTTGTATTTATTTATTCAGCCCTTTCCTACAGGCAGCCAGAGCAGCAGCCATTTCATTTTGCTCTCAGGAAGTGTATTTAGTGGTAGGCTTTCTTTCTTTTCCTGTTAGTTTCCTGCAAGAGGACATCGGTGTCTTCTCAGTGCAGCAGCTGATAAGAAGGATGTTGTTGCTAAAGCAGAGACAGACAAACTTATTTCCTGTCACAGACCAGACCCTTGCAAGAGCACAGAGATTGGGCTTGGGTGTGGAAATAGAAGAACCTGATGTCTGCACCTATTTCCCTGGTGCCATTTTCCTCTCTGAAACACTCTCTTTAGTGGGATACAATAATAACATCTTCCACTTTTTGTGTAGAATTTCACACTTCCACACTTTTCCAAGGAAATGTCCCACTGTACAGAAGAAGCAGACTTGGAGGCACTGTATTTGGCATAGCCTGGAAGATACTTTGTAGGGTTAATATGAAGAGGCAGCCTTGGTGTTAACGTTATGTTCTGGGGAAATTAAACAAACAGTGTAGGTCTGCCCCAAGTTGGATTCCATGATTAGCTTCTACTCATCCTATAGGTCTCACCTCCTAAGTTATAACTACAGGGGAAGCTTCTGACATCCCCTTTCCAGTCACCATTGAGTTGGGTGCCCTTCTTATACACACAACACTTCCACATTGGATACACACATCCCACACGTAAACTTACTTAGTGCCTGTCCCTCCTGTAGTGTGTCGGCATTGTGATACCAAGAACCACATCCACGCTGCTCATAGCTGCCCAGCACAGGGCCTGGCCCACAGTAGTTCACTAAATATTTAGCGAATGAATGAGTCAGGAGTTGTCTCTAGGAGCAGTCTTGCCACCCTACCCATCATTTATTTTGGGGTGGTGCTCTGGGAGTTATAAAAAAGGCATGTGCTAATTATCATATAATGATCACTAGTGGTTATAGTAATTAGTAGGTAAAAGCAGAGTAGTGGAGTGTGACTAAAAAAAGCCCTCCACCAGTGTGTAGGGCCCACCCTGTATTCTGAATTTGGAATCCCACTGCCTGTCTTTGTTAGACTCTCCCAGACAGACGTACTCCTTTGGGGAGGTTCTGTTCAGAGTTGCCAACACTGGGGACAGGGGGAGTTCAATTTCCTCTGAGTCAGTGAAACCATTCTGGTCTGGATATTAAAATACAGAGCCAATGGTGGCCCTCAGACTCTGAGACGGATTTCCCTTTAAGGGTCTGCACTGAGTCATCCCTCTTCCAAGGAAGAAAGAAAGAAAGAAAGGAAGAAAAGGAAGGAAGGAAGGAAGGAAGGAAGGAAGGAAGGAAGGAAGGAAGGAAGGAAGAAGCAGCTAACTCCCTCAGGATGAGTGATAGAAGCAAAAACTCATCCTGCTAATCCCTTCCTCTTCCCATTGAGGCCAGTATTCGTGGCCTCAGTCCCTCCATGGGAACAAGAGGGCAATCTGAGAGAGAAAAAAAAAAAGACTTTTCCCTCCCATTCCTTCCTCTGGGCCTGTGACTTCCTGTTGCTGAAGGGAGGTGAGAATAGAGATAGGGAAGGAGGAAAAATGAGCCTAGGACACAATACTATGTTGGCCCCGAGTCTGTGGAAGGAGGTGCAAACTGGGATAAAGGATGCTAAGACATGAAGAATCCCTGTAGATTCTTCAACAGTTCCTGCATCCCAGATGTGACCAAGGCACAGTCCAGTTGCCAGGAGACTAAGGAACCAGAAATGCAGTCAGTAGGAGGTAATGACAGCAAAGAAGCAGGAAGATCTGATACATAGGCCCCCTATAAAGAACTACGCCCTGTAGGAGTACCACAAACTACTCAAGACTGGGTAGCCAAGAGGAGTAGGTATTGAGGGTGAGACCTTGAGTCAGGAGGCCCACACTCTATTTTCAGCTTAGTCATCAATTTATGGGAGGACCATAAGTGAAAGATGAATGTCAGAGATGTGGCTTAATCAGCTACCTAGGGGATGGGCAGGTGTTTGTGAGATGCTTTGAAATCTCTAGATGAAAAGAATTGCCAGGAGTAGTTATTATTATTTTGGGTGTTGATCATATGGAAGCCAGAGCATCATGGAGCATCTGTATTGGAATCAGAGGCCGCAGAATTTTCACCTTGGGTGGACTAGTCCCAGTTTCATCCCTATTGAAAATAGTGATCTATTTTCTAATAACCTTAGCTGAGAACAGGGTCATTGTTGAGGTCCATAAGGAATCCAGCCAGAAATCTCATCTCTGGAGTATTAGAAATTTCCAACCAAGCTCTAATAAATTTTCTGTGCAGACAGATCCAGGCCAGGCCTAACTTGCCTAGAGGGGTATACAGGCTATGATCGGACAACACTTCTTCCTCTTAGTATCTCTCCCAAGCCCACTTTCTCCTCTCTTTCTCTCTCTCTCTCTCTCTCTCTTTTTTTTTTTTACATGTACATAAAGCTACTTAGAAACTTGGACTCATCAAGGAACAGTTGGAGACTCCCTCATGGTCCTCCACCCCAATTGTGGCTCTCCATCTGCAATCACTCAGCATTTTTGTTTTAAAGGAAGCAGTTAAATCAGACCTTCTCCTTTTAGTAGGCAGGTGTGTGAACCTGATACTCTTCTCTATTCAACCCCTTGTACACTTTCCTATAAATACTCCCACCCCATTCCCTTCTCTGGTTTCTTTCCGCAAACCATTCAGATTGCCATTCTGAAGGGATATGTTAGTCTTTGAACAATTAAGTGAAAGTATATTCCCCTTCCCGGTCTCTCCAAAACTAGCAGGCAGACTAGACTCATAGCAAGACTTTAACGTCCTCAGTTTGTTCTCAGCATTCAAGAGTCTCTCATGGTTTGCCTCCCTCCTTCTCCCCCACTATTTTTCCCCTTCTTCTCCCCCATGGTCCTCCATTCAGTTCCTCCTAATCCTCCTCTACGTCCAAACATAGGGCAGATGGGGGCGAGGGGAAGGGGGGTGATGGGTATGGAAGAGGGCACTTGTGGGGATGAGCACTTGGTGTTATATAGAAACCAACTTGACAATAAACTATTAAAAAATAATTAAAAAATTTTTAAAAATACTTTAACACAAATCTGCAACAAGTGCTTGCCTGTCCTGAATGACCTAAGCAGCAGCCATCCCAGGTCACAATTATCACAGGAACATATTATTTTTCTGCTATTGCACAAAGTGGGCAAAGGTTGTCTAGCTGATGCAGAATGGATCACTTGATAAAGCCAGAGCTGCTTGTAAACAAACAAACATTGCAAGAATGGTCATGTGACTAGTAGGCATGCTTTAGGGGGAAAGTTGAGCCAAATCTACAGTACCACAAAAAGCATGGTAAGATGAACATGGACTCATCTCTGAAATCCCCAAATCCTAGGATTTCAATGTCATTTACAAAATTCCAATAGAGATAAGCTTAGTGCTGATAAAAAGGAATATTACTTCACATTGTAAGTGATAAATGCATGAAATTCTTATCCAGGGAGGGAATATAATCATATAGAAAATATATGAATTGCAGAGACATATATGAGTGAACCAGCCATTTTTCAACCCTGATTCTGTATCAGAATCCCAGGTTCTGGGGCGCCTGGATGACTTAGTCACTTAAGCGTCCGACTTCAGCTTAGGTCGTGTTCTCACGTTTTCATGAGTTTGAGCCCTGAGTTGGGCTCTGTGCACTGACCATGTGGAGCCTACTAGGGATTCTCTTTCTCCTTTTCTCTCTCTCTTCCTCTCTGCCCTCCTCCCCACTTGTACTCTCTCTGTCTCTCTAAAAATAAATTTAAAAAATAAAATAAAATCCCAGTTTCTTCTCTTAGTTCCTGGGACTTCATTTCGCTAGGGTGGAGTAGGGCCCAGAGATCTGTATTTTATTTTTGCGAAGCTCTCCTAAGTGATTCTGATTCATAATCAGGTCTACATTTCACTACTTAAATAACGTCTTCTCCAAAGTAAGAGACTACTGAACGGCCTATGGGTTTGACCCAGCCTGGTAATCCCTATGATCCTAATTGTCAAAAGGCTTGGTTAGAGACGAGCACAGCTGGTATCCTTGTGACATGAAACAAAACCCAAAGCAGCCATCAGACTCTGGATCCCCTGATCAAATCTAGCAGTAAAAACAGTCCTGTAGTCCCTGACACATTTAGAAACTTCTGCAAGATCTGAGACTTTCCTGCCACAGGAATGAATCAGTTGGGGCTTCTTAGAATATGGTACCACCTTTGGAAAGAAATATTCAGATTTGCTTACCAGAATAAGATGCAGACTTCTTTAAACGTTTCCCTTATGGCTCTTTTTGCAGTGTTTAGCAGAGTACTGGGCATTCATTTATTTATTCAGCAATATTCATTGATCAAAAATTAGATACATACTCTATGCTGAAAGTTTTTCAGTGAGGATATAAATTAAGTAAATACAACAGTGTTAAAACAGGCCAGATGTGGTCTCTAGCCTTTTAGGTATCTAACAGGCTCTCAAATTTTTTTAATTTTATTGTAATGGCTGGGTACAGTGGAATAGCCATCCCAGGAAACTCTACCTAACGGTCATTCCATCCTCTTAGGAAAACAGCATTTGAGTTCTTCAGAAGATATAGCTATCCCAAGGCTAATAACAACTGTAAAAGAAGATGCCCATCTTTTCTTCCTAAATGTACTTAGGAATGAAGGGTAAAAATGGACTTCCAGAGGATGAAAACTATGCTTTATTCACCTTTGGATCAACAACGGCAGATAAATAAAGTACATTGTGTATAGTAAGTGTTCAGTGGTTTTGAATGAGAAAATGGATTAATGAAGCTTGAATCTCAGTTCTGCTACTTACTGTGTATCCTGTACAAGTAATAGAATCATTCTGACACTTGGCTTCCTCATGATTAGGACAACTACCTTGCCTACTTGATACAGGATTGGAAATCACATGTTTTAGGAGTCATTAGCACTGTGATTGACATAAGGCAGACACTCAATAAATAGTTTTGGTAATGGTACTTAGTTGTTATCCAGACAACAGATAACAAGAAGCTCCTAAGAACCGACATGCATGGTCAAACTGACACCTAGTGGTGCAGTCTTAGAACACACACCAAAAGTACCTCAATTGCTGGTTTGAAACTTAAATTGGGGAATAGCTAGGAACTGCTGAATACCTACCTGCTTTACACAAGTAACATTATTAAATTCTGTCCAGTTATTTTCAATCCTCATTGTATATTAGAAAGGGTTGTGAAGCTTTTAAAATCTCCTGGTGTCTGCGTTAAATCTTCAGAGATTTGACTTAATCTGTTGGAGGTGTGGCACATGCTGTGACATTTTAAAAAAGCAATTTTAATAAGCAACCAGATTGAGAGCCACTGTAATCAACCCACGAGATAATTATTACTCTTTCCGTTTTACAAATGATCAAAGTAAAACTCAGAATGACAGTCTTCACAGGGTCCTGTACTTATTAGTAGCAGAAGGAAACTTGAACTTGAGTCTACCATTTTTCTACCACATCACATTGTCTTTGCAAAGACTTTTGGAAGGCAGCTGTGTTCCACGTAGCTTTTGTCTGTGAGAGTTTCAACTTAGTGTTAGGGAATTCCATGAGCCAATGGGGTGAAGTACCCCAAACAACAGCTTGCTGTTGATGGGATAGTGCCAATGAAGGCACTAATTCCCTGAATCCTCTCTCTAGACTCCCACTTCCCAGAGTTTAAACTCAGGTGCTCTGGAGATGGATAGATGAGCAACGTGAAGTTGTTTGATTGTAAATTGAAGATCTACAAGATAAATTTAAAACTTTTTTTTTCTTTTCTGAGATCATGAATACATTAGAGAATTAAAATAGATTAAATTAATCTATTGTTGAGTTTCAGGAAAGAGCTGCCTATACCGGTGCTGCATACTTACATGTTTGGCCAAAACAGTTGAGATGATAGATATCACCAGGTAGAAGAAAATGAAAGTGTCCAACATGTAAGACTGTGTCCTAAACTGGCTCCCACAGAGGCCCTAAGAGGACAGATGGATGATCTTGAAAGGCATGCAAAGCACAATCTCTTCCAAATCCATCGTAGAGAATGTACCAGCTCAGCCCAAGCATGCAAAACGAATGGGACCTCATTGGGTTGGTGAGCAAGGCTGTAGCATTTTATAGAGAAGGGATCCAGGCCACTGCCTGGCTCAATTACTTGATAGGATGGTTTCCCTGAATTTTGAGAAATGTTTCTTTGGTTGGTGCTGGGCAGCATACGGGAATAGGCTGAGGGTGCCAGGGTTCAGCCAAGTAGTCAATATTCTAGAAACTCACCATGTGAAAAGGCTACATCAGGAGTCATAAACTATCAGCCCAAGGGCAGAATTTGGCTCATAGATGTATTTGGCACAGTGTTAGCTAATGGTATTTTTAATATTTTTAAATTAGATGCCAATATTTAACATGAGAGAGGTTTCATGTATGTAAAAATCTCAATTTTTTGTGTGTAAGATGTAATATAGAGATCCCTGACTGTCCTGGTCACCTGCTGTATCCCCAGAACCTGGAACAGTGTCTAGAACATAATAACTGCTTAGTATGTATTTTTAAAATAAATGTTATTTAAAAAACAGGCCTATTAGAGGAACTGTTGTCCTCATTTTACAGTAAACAAAAGAAATAGCAGAGAATTTAAATAATTCACCTAAGGTCACACAAGTGGTAAGTAGCAAACGATTTGGACTCAGATGCATTTGACTTCCACACTGGTGTTCTGTCCATTGTGCCACACGGCTCAGCATCCTACACTGGGGGGCCTTTGGTAATCATAAAATGCTTTCAATTGAGACTTTTTTTAAAAGTTTATTTATTTATTTTGGGGCGCCTGGGTGACTCAGTCAGTTAAGCATCCAACTTTGGCTCAGGTCATGATCTCACAATTTGTGACTTCAAGCCCCACATAGAGCTCTGTGCTGATAGCCCAGAGCCTGGAGCCTGTTTTGGGTTCTGTGTCTCCCTCTCTCTTGGCCCCTTCCCTGCTTATGCTCTGTCTCTCTGTCTCTCTCTCAAAAATAAACACTATTTTATGTGTATATAAAAAAAATAGTGTTTATTTTTGAGAGAGAGTGAGATTGAGAGAGAGAGAATGAGCTGGAGGGGTGAGGGGGCACAGAGAGAGAGGGAGAGAGAATCCCAAGCAGGCTCCGCACTGTCAGCGCAGAGCCAGATAGGGGGCTAGAACTCATGAACAGCGAGATCATAACCTGAGCCAAAACCAAGAATCGGAAGCTTAACCACCCAGGCATCCTGCAATTTAGACTTTTTAAAGACAGCTTTATTGAGATATAATTGTGTACTATACAATGCACTCGCTTAAAGCATACAATGCAACTTTTTTTGTATATTCACAAGGTTATGCAACCATCATCACAATCTAATTTTAGAACATATTTATCTCCCCTGAAAGAAACCCCATTAGGAGTCAATTCCTATTCTCCTCCCCCTCCCCATTCCCACCTTTGTCAGTCCTAGGCAACTACTAATCTACTTGCTGTCTCTATAAATTTGTCTCTCTGGAAATTTCATATAAATCATACAATATGTGGTCTTTTGAAACTGGCTTCTTTCACTTTGTAGAACATTTCCAAGGTTCAGCCACGGTGTAGCCTGTGTCAGTACTTCATTTCTTCTTACCGACAAATAATATTTTATTGTACAAATAGAGCAAATTGTATTTATCCATCCATCAGTTGATGGGCATTTGAACTGGTTGCACTTTTTGGCTATTATGAATGGTGCTGTTATAAATATTGTTGTCAATTTAGATTTTTGACATTATTTCAAAAATTAGTCATTGTAATATTTGTGTTAAAAGCAGCAATTTAAGTGTATACATTAAAAAAATCTGCCAATAAACTATTTGGAAAAAAATTAAAATTAAAATTAAAAAAATAAAATTGAAGTTGAAAAAAAAATCTGCCATCACTTTTTAAAATTCAGTTTGGGCACTTTATTTTTTAAAATACAGCTGGAGTCTCAAAAATGTTCAAGTATCCAGCTCATTCTTGACCCCTGAGAGGGTCTAATGCTGCCTCCAAACAGACAAGCCTATTTTATCCAACTGGATGATAAACTCCTCAAAGTGAGAGAAACAGTCTTATGCTTCCTGGTATATCCATGGTTAGTAAATAAATACATGCATTTTTAAAATGTTTTATTTATTTATTTTGAGAGAGGAAAAGAGGGAGGAGAAGAGAGAGAGATAGAGAATCCCAAGCAGGTTCCACACTGTCAGCACAGAGCCTGACACGGGGCTCCATCCCATGAACTGTGAGATCATGACCTGAACGGAGATCAAGAGTTGAACACTTAACTCACTGAGCCACCCAGGTGCTCCAATAATACATTTATTTAATTAATATTTGCTGACAATATAGATCATCAAGATATGATGGGGGGGGTGCCTGAGTGGCTGAGTTGGTTAAGCATCTGACTCTTGATTTCAGCTTAGGTTCTCACGGTTCATGCGTTTGAGCCCCACTTCGGGCTATGCACTGGCTGTATGGAGCCTGTTTGGGATTCTCTTTCTTCTCTCTGTCCCCTCCCCCTGCATGCATGTGCATACTCTCTCTCTGCCTCAAAATAAATAAATGGTAAAAAAAAAAAATTTTTTTTTTTAAGAAATGATGGTAGAGTGGGAAGATTAAGTGATACCAGGGGGAGATTGTGAAGGAGAGGGAGTAAATTCTAACACAAATGCTTTCCTTTAGACCCACAGCCCCACTTTGCTGTTGGTCTGGCCAAGAAGATTGCTATTGATGGTAATTCACTAATGGATACTAACTTAGCTGGTATGTGTAAACTGACAAAGACCTGAATCTTCGTGCAAAAATGGAAGTTTTCTCCAGATCTCAACCAAGAGAAGGTTGGCACCACATTTCTCCCACATGCTGGGGCCAAACAGAAATTTCCTTTTAGTGTAGAATAGGGAGCTGCCACTTGTTTAATCAACCAGTGGAGATAATGAAGATCTGTGGCAGAAGAAAGGAAGAGGAAAAGAGGAACAAAAAGGAGACAACGAGAAGAGAATGTCCTAAAGGTGTCTCAGTTGGGAAGGACAGTCAAGGCTCTTTATAAAGGGTTTAAGATACTCTTGGAGTATTTTGTCAGTGTAATATTTTGTTAATATGAACAGATTAGCAAAAGCAAGCTCATCCCTTCCTCCAGCCTTTTCTCTTGTCCTTGCCCTCACCTAGAGGATTTTCCCTCCTCTCTGTCTATCCAAGTCCTGTGCACTGAGATCCAAACAAGTTCCTGTGTCTCCATGACTACGCCAGCACCTCCCACCCCCACCCTGACTCCTACAGCACATCTGCTGGGTGCCACATATTTCCTACTAGATTAAGCATATTGTCTTTGAAAGATTCTTATAAGTATGTCTTATAAAACCCCTTGTAAACTCCTTGAGCATAAGGGCCATTTCTTCTCCAGCTGCTGCATCTCCCACAGTACAGATCTCCTAATAGACCCTCTGTCTGGCCTTGCTGACTGACTGAAGCATTCATTTGGCCCTCTTGTTCTGGCCAGCAATGCAGAGTGCACAATAAAGTCCTTTCACTATGAAATGACAGAGTCAAAGATAGAGGGGCTGAGAAATTACTTGTACAGAATTATTTATTGTCTCAAATGCCTCATGGCAGCCAGATCCCAGAATCCTCAGGTTTGATAGAAGTGGAAATAGCCTTGATATATGTGATGATGTTTTTTGAATCAGTATTTCACTTGGAGGGAATGTGTAAATAAATGAATTAAAATGTGGGTTACATAAGTCAGGGAAGGGAAAGATTTTCTTTTGTGGTTAACTGATATTCCCCCAAAGTCCTTTTTTCCCCGTGTCCCATAGCTGAGGCATTCATGGTGGAAATTTTGCTTTTTATATTTCTGGTGATAACAGTGCCACTGGAAGAGAGGATGTGATTAGGGGAAGAAAAAGGGAGAGATTCACATTCCTTATATTTTCATCTCTAAATGTCGCATAGCTTTTTAAGTTATAAATAGGAATCAATATTTAGGAAAGAAAGCTGGAGTCACACTACTTTAAATTCTGGGTCTCTCCTCTTCCATGGCGTTTTTTTTTTTTTTTTTTTTTTTTTTGGCATTGTGTTGAGACAGGGAAATTGAAGGGGGGGGAAGCTGTTTTTTTTCTTTGCTCTTTTTCCTGCTTCTATTCTTGCTAGCACCTGCATTCCCACCCTGCATCAGGGCTTATGGTATAAATAATGTATGCCCTCCTTTAAAGGTCAAGAAGTTAGTGAGTTCTTTGAAGTCTTGCAGCACAATAGATGATATCTAAGGAGTAACCGGGTGGGGTGGTCAATATAGGTTTTCCAACACCATTGACTCCAGACACCACTGACTCCTAACACCCAGACTCCTGGCTCCAGGGACATAAGTGACTTATGGAGGACACCTCAGCACTCATCCTTGCTTTGAGTGGTTCCTGGATGCCTGAGAGGACACATACACCAGACCACAGTCCTCTATAAAAACTCCAGACCCCCAAGCAAAGATGAGACCCACGCTCCTTTTCCATTCTTGAGTCTCCCTAATGCTCCATCTGTGTCTACTCTCTATATTTTCAATAAACTGATCTCACTTCAAGTTTGATTTCTATCCTGCATGAAGCCACAGACCCTCTTGGTTGGTCCTGCAGGACTCCCTCTGGGTCCTTGACCTGGCCTGCCTGCGTCAGTGTGCTCTTACAGAATCCCATCTAACGATACATACACGGTTTGCAACTCTTTCATCATGCCTAAAGCCTTAAAGCCATAAGGTACGCTGAGGTTCACGAGAATTGTTCATCAGCGTTGTGAAACCGCAGCAATGTTTCCAAGGGATCTAAAAGTGTTCATGCCCACCCATATGGTGCGAGGGGAAAATGATCATGCCAGCTTGGTTTTCTTATAACACTCTTCTGTTGTTGTTGTTGTTTAAATTTTAATTTATTTTATAAAGTAATCTCTATGTCCAACGTGGGGCTCGACTCTCGACCCCGAGATCTAGAGTCATATGCTCTTCCGACTGAGCCAGCCAGTCACCCTGATTTTCTTGTAACACTCTTGTAAGGAACCTGCTCTAGAACAAGACTAGACTTGTAGATTAAAAAAAAAAAAAAATCATGTAAGCCACCTCTTTCCTAGGCAAATGGTATTCTAGTTTGGGTTTCAGAGGGCTCTTTATATGGCTTCGGAGAGATGATGGGTCTTTCAATATTTCTACTCTAGTAAAATTTGGAGCTCTGACCTATAATTAGTATGTAACCTGTCTGTGGTATGGGAAAATATGCTCAATCATCTATGTGATGTCAATTTTTTGTGTAAATGGTGCACGTTAAAAAACCAGGACTGCTGTTAAATAGATTTTTCTCTCTCTCTCTCTATATATATATATAATGACAAGGAGACTATACAACATCAGTTAAAGAACCATAATGTGACGAGGTCCACTGCTGTCTGCCTTGGAACAAGAGAAGGGAACATCCTAGAAATGATCACCTTTCCTTCCAGGGAAATGACCCTGGAAAAAATTTCTGAGTATTTACCCAGCTAGAGATCTAGGCTGGGTCAGATCTAAATGGTCCCATCGTAATCCTTCTTTCCCGGGCAGTGCGTAGATCTTTCACAGGTGATGGTTGACCTCTGCTTCTTGTGTTTAGGCCCAGGACTGGACTCTGTGACCAGGGATTTGGTGTGCGGGGCCTCACAGCCTGCAGAGAAATGTTATTAACACATGAGTGCATATGCCAAACATATGGTCTCATGTAAAAGGTAGACCCAAAGAGGAAGCCTCTTCAGCCATGGTTTATCAGAATAGCTCTATTAACTACTATAATGAATAAGAAAACAGATACTATGAATTCAAGATCTGTCTTCCCTTGTCCCCAGTCAGAAGCCTAATGTGGTGAATATGCCTGAATTTCCTGCCCAAGAAGACTTGGGTATCTGTGTGGTGACATTTGGGGTTAACCTGCATTTTCTGTCTTTACTATCATGCAGAAACAGCAGCAGCAGCAATGGGTCACTCTTGTAGCCATGAATAGAGACCCGCTCCTGAGGCGTGCCGAAGAGGTGTGTTCACTCAAGGTAAATTGTCCCTGGGGACACAGTACTGTTCTATTTCAACCCAGAAACCAATATAGTGATGGTCAGTGTTGAGCCTGTACCTAGGTTAAAGCATCCTCAGAAATCTAAATAGTCTAATATCAATTTTCTGTATTAGTCCATGGAATAATAAAGAAAGATCTTTGGTGGAGAAAAAAAGAACCCTCATGCACTGTTGGTAGGAATATAAACTGGTATAGCCACTGTAGGAAATAGTATGGAGTATCCTCAAAAAGTTGAAAATATAAATACCACATGAGCCAATAATTCCACTACTGGGTATTTACCTAAAGAAAACAAAAACACTAATTTGAAAAGATAGATGCATCCTCATGTGTATTGCAACATTATTTACAATAGCCAAGATATGGAAGCAGCCTAAGTGTACATCGATAGACAAATGGATAAGGAAGATGTGAGAAACACAGACATGTGAATATTACAGCCATTAAAAGGATGGTATCGTGCCATTTTTCAACAACATGACAGGACCTGAAGGCTACTATGCTAAGTGAAATAAGTCAGATTGAGAAACACAAATGCCATATGATTTCATTCATATGTCGAATCTGAAAACACACACACACACACACACACACACACACACAAATGAAGGGGCACCTGGCTGGCCCAGTTTGGTGGAACATTCAACTCTTGATGTTGGGGTGATGCGTTCAAGCTTTAAGGCCTAGAGCTTACTTAAAGAATAAAAAATAATAAGGAATTTTAAAATGAGTAAACAGGGGCACCTGGGTGGCTCCATTGGTTAAGAGTTTGACTCTCTATTTCAGGTCAGGTCATGATCTCATGGTTTGTGAGATCAAGCCCTGTGTCAGTGCTGTGACCTGTCAGTGGGAAGCCTGCTTGGAATTCTCTCTCTCCCTCTCTCTCTCTGCCCCTTCCTACTCAGTCTCTCTCTCTCTCAAAATGAACAAATAAACTTTAAAAAACAGACAAAAAAGTATATCAACATGTAAATGCTGGAATATGTAATGTTAAAAATTAGACCCTTTGCATCTAGTTAATCTTAAAATGAAAACATTTATTTTTTTTAAAGATTTTTTAAGTTGGGGGACACGTGGGTGGATCAGTCTTGATCTCAGCTCAAGTCATGATCCACAGTTTGTGAATTTAAACCTCGAATTGGGCTCTGTGCCGGTGGCTCAGAGCCTGCCTGGGATTCTGTCTCTCCCTCACTCTGCCCCTCTCTCCCCTCAAATAAGCTTTTTAAAAAAAGACTTTTTTAAAATGAGCAACAGGCAAAAGTTTATTAGAGTATAAGATCAGAAAGTATGAATAGCATGAAAGCTCTCTTTACAGAAGAGGGGGCATTCAAAAGTGAATGCCCCTAAATAATTTTTTAAGTTTTTATGTTATTAAAAAAATTATCTTTAAGATTTTATTTTTGAGAAAGTGAGAGAGCAAGAGAGTGTAAGCAGGGGAGGGACAAAGGGAGAGAGAATGAATCCCAAGTAGGCTCCACATCCAGTGTAGAGCCCAATGTGGTGCTTGATCCCACAACTGTGAGATTATGACCTGAGGCAAAATCAAGAGTCAGAAGCTAGGGTTGCCTGGGTGGCTCAGTCAGTTAAGCATCTGACTTCGGCACAGGACATGATCTCACGGTTCGTGGGTTCAAGCCCTGCATTGGGCTCTGTGCTGACAGCCAACTCAGAGCCTGGAGCCTGTTTCAGATTCTGTGTCTCCCTCTCTCTCTGACCCTCCCCTGCTCACTCTCTCTCTCTCTTTCAGAAATAAATTTTTTTAAAAAACATTAAAAAAATAATTTTAAAAAAGGAAAATTTTTTTAAAAATTAAAAAAAATAAAAAATTATGTTAATGTTTATTTGTTTTTGGGAGAGAGAGAGAATGAGAGAAAGAGAGTAAGAGCCCAAATGGGAGAGGGGCAGAGAGCGAGGGGGACACAGAATCTAATCAGGCTCCAGGCTCTGAGCTGTCAGCACAGAGCCCAATTTTGGGGCATGAACTCACAAATCATGAGACCATGACTTGAGCTGAAGTCAGATACTTAACTGACTGAGCCACCCAGGTGCCCCCAAAAAGCTGTTTTTTTACTTCTTTTTCTGCTTCTGTCTTGCTAGGACCTGTACTCCCATTCTGCATCAGGGCTTATGGTACAAATAATGTATGCCCTCCTTATAAAGGTCAAGGAGTTAATGAGTTCTTAGGAGTCTTGCAGCACAATAGATAATATGTAAGGAGTGACCGGGTGGGGTTGTCATGTAGGTTTTCCAAGACCACTGACTCCTGACACCCAGACTCCTGGCTCCAGGGACATAAGTGACTTATGGAGGACACCTGAGCACCCATCCTTGTTTTGACCAGTTCTTGGATGCCTGAGAGGACACGTACACTGGACCATCATCCCAAAACCCCAGACCAGGAGCAAAGTCAAGACTCATTCTTCATTCCTTTTGGAGTCTCCGAGATGCTCTGTCTGCATCAGCACTCTATCTATGTCTTCAATATACTCTGATCTCACTTCCTGCTGGTTTGAGTTTGATTTCTATCAGGCTTGAAGCCAAGGATCCTCTTGGCTGATCCTGCAGGACCCCCCCTGGGTCCTCAACCCCAGACAACTTATATCATTATGGTCTGAATTGTATGCCCCTCTCAACAAAATCCATATGTTAAAGTCTGAACCTCCAGTACCTCAGGCTATGATATTTGGAGATAGTCTTTAAAGGGGTAATTAAATTAAAAGGAGGTCATTAAAGTTGACCCTAATCTAATATGACTGGTGTCCTTTACAACACTAGGTGCCTTTCACAAGACAAGGAGCAAGGTCATGGAAATCAGCTCTGCCAATACATTAACCTCTGACTTCCAGTCTCCAGAACTATGAGAAAATAAATTTCTTTTGTTTAAACCATCAAGTCTGTAGTATTTTGCTATGACAGCCCTAACTAATACATCCTCCCAGTGTATTTGAATTTTATTTATTTTTGTTTATTTAGTTTGAGAGAGAGAGAGAGAGAGCAAACACTCGAGTGGAGAAGAGGCAGAGAGAGAGAGAGAGGGAGAGGGTACAGGAGACAGAATCCCAAGCAGGCTCCATGCCATCAGCACAGAGCCTGATGTGGGGCCCAAACTCATAAACGGTGAGATCATGACCTGAATCAAAATCAAGAGTCAGCCACTAAACCGACTGAGCTACCCAGGTGCCCTAATTTACCTTGTTTTCTATAGCAACTTCTCTGATAAGCAATCATTAACTTCTATAATCTGAATGTCAAGTTCCTTTCATTTTTTTATTTTTTAAATTTATTTATTTTTGAGAAAGAGACACATACAAACACACACAGAGAGAGTAGGAGGAGAGGCAGAGAGAGAGGGACAGAGAGGATCCCAAGCAGGCTCTGCACTGTCCGTGCAGAGCCCAAAAAGCGGCTTCAACTCATGAACTTGGAGATCATGACCTGAGCAAAAATCAAGAATTGGACTCGTGACCAACTGAGCCACCCAGGGGCCTCTCTCTTTTACAAAAGAGAATGCTATTCATTAAAAAAAAACCCAGAAGAGCAAGACAATGATTGGAGATCACAAAAAATGAGACGAGTTTGGAAAAGTAAAGTTTGTTGCATATAAAACACTGTATTTTTAATTGCACAATGATATTGTAACAGCACTCTAGCTGAGCATAAGGGTTAACTAGCTTCAAGTTAATACACTCCTTGCTTGCTGACTTAAGGCCCTTCATCTGTAACAGAACCAATTTGCTTTCTTTGAGATTTGTAGGTCACTGGTCTTGTGGAAGAGAGGACCACAACGTTCCCAGACCACAGAAGCCAGCAAGTCTGTTTGAAGCCCCCTTAGCTTTCTGATTAGCTCAGATATCTCTTAGCAACATGTTTTTCATTTTTAAAGCCACACAAATACTTTACTGACCTCTCTGCACATATGTAGACCTTGTCCTTCTTTGCAAAATGAACAGAGTACTCTTGCACAACCCTTGGGTACCAAGGAACCGGAACTTCTTGTACAACCTTGGAGTACCAAGATAACTCTGAGGCTGGCATCATTGAGTCTACAGGGGGCATCTGCTGGTTCTCTCTCTCTCTCTCTCATGCGTGGAAAAAACAACAACCGTGGGCCAGGCAGAAACCTGGGAGTTCTCCTTTGGGCAAGAGTCTTCCTTCTCCCTAGATACTAGACTCCTGAATAAAGCTCATATTCCTTTCCAGTCAAAACTTGTCTATTGTCTCTTGAGTATCAGCCTTTTGAGTGACTGGCAGCTGAACTTGGGATTCAGTAACAATATATGTTTTATGTAGAAAACCCAGAACATACAAACAATCAAAGAAGAAGAAGATAAAAATCACCTGAATCCCACCATACAAAGATAATCAGTTTTTTAAAATAACTTTTTTGAGAGAGACAGAGACAGAGAATGATCGGGGGAGGGGCAGAAAGAGAGGGAGACACAGGGGCGCCTGGGCGGCTCAGTCGGTTAAGTGGCCAACTTCGGTTCAGGTCATGATCTCACAGTTCACCCCGCCTCGGGCTCTGTGCTGACAGCCAGCTCAGAGCCTGGAGCCTGTTTCCGATTCTGTGTCTCATGACCCTCCCCTGCTCATGCTGTCTCTCTCAGAAATAAAGAAAACATTTAAAAAATTAAAAA
>NW_024080697.1:156700-230346 GCF_003009895.1 Hyaena hyaena
ATACAGAAATGCTGAGGCATAGGAGCACATGTACCCCAATGTTCATAGCAGCACTCTCCACAATAGCTAAAACATGGAAAGAGCCTACGTGTCCATCAACAGATGAATGGATCAAGAAGATGTGGTTTATCTATACCATGGAATACTACATGGCAATGAGAAACCATGAAATCTGGCCATGTGTAGCAACGTGGATGGACCTTGAGGGTGTTATGCTGAGCGAAATAAGTCAGGCAGAGAAGGACAAATATCATATATTTGCACGTATAGGAGGATTAGGAGGAACTTGACGGAGGAACAAGGGGGAGAAGAAGGGCGGAAATGGTGGGGGAAAGGGAGAGAGGCAAACCATGAGAGACTCTTGAATGCTGACAAAAACTGAGGACTGATGGATGTGGGGGGGAGGGGGGTGGGCATGGAGGAGGGCACTTTGGGGATGAGCACTGAGTGTTATGTGGAAACTAATTTGACAATAAAATATTTGTAAAAAAAATAAAAAAAAAATAAAAAAATAAAAATACTGTGGTGCAAAGACTCCAAAACTTTCTTTACTATTATGTTTTCTTTGAAAGAAACAACAGGCCCCAGTGAAGTCACTTTCGCTAAACCCCACCAAGGCTCAACACCTAAACCTAATTGCACTTCCAACCTCTCCCTACAGTGGAATTTTAAACCAGTCTGGAATTTCCAGATCTGTACCATTAGGGTAATCTGCATAAGACCCTTTGCCTTCCCCTATGCGAAGGTAACCTCCACTGAAATAATCTTTTTTTTTTTTAACGTTTTATTTATTTCTGAGAGAGAGAGAGAGAGACAGTGTGAGCAGGGGAGGGTCAGAGAGAGAGGGAGACACAGAATCCGAGGCAGGCTCCAGGCTCTGAGCTAGCTGCCAGCACAGAGCCTGATGCAGAGTTCGAACCCACAAACCATGAGATCATGACCTGAGCCGAAGTTGGACGCTTACCTGACTGAGCCACCCAGGCACCCCTGAAATAATCTATTCTTTTAACTTCTTTGTCCCACTATCTTTTTGCCTATAAAAAGCCTGCCATTTTGTACAACTTGGAGCTCCTTTCTATTTGCTGGGTGGGATCCTTCCTAATTCATAAATTTGTTGAATAAAGCCAACTAGATCTACAAATTCACTCAATTTTTGCTTTTTAACAGTATGGATGCATGTATGGATAGGTAGGTATACACATACACATCACACATACATAAATTTCCCCCTACGTGGGAACCTATTGCGATACTTATTGTGTCTGCTTCTGTTCCCACCCAATGATACATTAAGAACATTATTCCATGTCGTTCAATTGTATTTCTGAAGACAGTTATTAATATCTGCTTTTATAGTGAGAACTAAGTAGCACCATAGGAAAAGCAATGAAATTTAAAATAAGTCAGGCTCGAAAAGATGTCTCTCAGTCACAAGGGAAACTAGAAGACAGATAGCAACAACATTCTTTGGGAAATCACAAAATGTTGAAAAAGAAAAGGATGAGGTCACAGGAAAGACTGGGAGGAGGAGATGTTTGTACAGGATGTGGAAAAGATAAATTTACAGCTCTCCACTAGCTGAATTTCTTCCCAAGCTTTGTGAGCCCAGAAGCACAGCTCATTCCCCTAGTTCACTGCAGGATGTATCCCTAGTCTATTGAAAACCACTCCCTTTGAAAAGGCAATGAAAGCTCCCAGTGACAAACTAAAGCTGCCTTCTTCAACATTTCCCCAGGGATCTGATATCTGGCTTTGCCAGCACACACAGCTTGTGTGTCAAATAAGAAGGATGCCCTTCCTGCTGTCCCTTTTTCTGTACATTGCAGCCCTAAACTAGACACAGGACTTGGGAGGATATAATTTGGTTTCAGCTAATCCTGCCCCCCTGCCCCCCACCTCAGCTCACACTTGGACCCTTGGTCTAGTAACTGCAGAGTGGTTCCTCCCATAATGGCCTTGTCTGATATGGTCCCTGTTGATTTACTTACACTTCCACAGAACATATGCAAAAATAATCTTAATCTCCCCATCTCAGCTGTCACTTTGTCCAGTTTTAGGACTTCCTGTCTCACCCTACTCCAAGTTCCTCCAAACCAGGCCAAGAGCACATAAGCCATGTTATACGGCTTTGCTCCATAATAATACATTATTATTTTAACCATCACTTTTTAAGTGTTTAGTTCTGTAGCAGACTCTGTGCTAAGTGCCTTATATGCATTATTTATCTTTACAACTCAATGAAGAAGTAAGTTCAATTATTATTCCCAGTTTACAGATGAGATTCCTGAGACCTGAGAGAATAACCTGATTGAGCTAATAATGCCACAGATACTGATGAGTGACAAGGAATTCTGATTGGTCTACTTCCCACAAACATTTCCTGTGTACCTCCTGTGTGAAAGGCAGTTTGCTAAAAGCAAAAGAAAAAAGCATAAGGAAGACCTTTCCTTGAAATCTCACCATCCTTGAAAGAGTTTACTGTTTAGGAAATTTAGAAACGAATATGACAAGTACATTATATACCAATAAAAGGTACAAGGTGCTAAGTTCATGTGAAAGGGTCAAAGTTCTATTAGAGAGATGGGAGAACCTTTGGGGAGGAGATGGGATATGAAATGGGCTTTAATAAGGGTTTTTGCAAAAGATGTTTGGAGGACAGCATTTAGGGGAAACAGCATGAATACAGGTATGGAGAGCACAGGAAAGGAACAGTAAATAGTTTAACTTACAGAAGGAGAGTTTAGGGGAGTTGTATATGATAACACTGTGCAGCATTACATGACTTCAGTACTACTAAGGAGCTTAGATTGGTTGATGGAATACCAGATGGGTTTTGAGTGGGGTAATGGCAAGTCTAGGCATACAACCTGAGAAAATTAATGTTGTAGCTACCTGTGTTATAAATTAACATAGGGAGAGATCAAAGTTAGAGATCAGTTGGGAGGCTACTTGTAATAGACCAGGATTTCTTGGTCTCAGCACTATTGACTTTTGGGTCAGATAATTATCAGGGGGAGAGGGCGGTGTTCTTTGCACTGTAGATGTTTAGCAGCATCTCTGGCCTCTATCCACTACATATTATAACATTCTACCCCACCTCAGTTGAGGCAAAATCACCCCCATTAAGGGCCACTGTAATAGACCATATTACAGACAGAAAATTTAAAAGGTGGATATGACGCATGGGCAGGGTAAAATCTAAAAGCTTTGGCAAGTGTTTGGAGTCCAGGGGACTGAGGATCAAATAGAACAAATGAAAAGACCCTGAAGGCCATGTAGTCTAATATACTCCTAATTGCTTACAACACTGTAAACTCTTTAGAAGGGCAATTTGGTAAACGCTTTTGAAGGGAGTTTTGGTAAAATCTACTAACAATAACAAAAACTATCTTGCCCTTTGGCCCAGCAATTCAATTCCTGGAAATTTATCTTAAAGGATTCAAATGAAGACACATAATCTTTATGCACAAAGCAACAGTAGTTAGTTACATGGAATAGTGACTATGCCGTTCTCAACAATTGCACCCTCAGGCCTACCACACTGCACAGTGCCTGTTAAGTCGATTTAAGATTCAGAGAACATGTGATCCAAGACTCTGGAGAAGTGGTAGCTAATGAAACAAAATTCCAGATGGGGTGAAAAAGGCAGATATCAAGAATCCAAGTATAAAAGCTCATAACTTTCTTTTTTAATTTCTTTCTTATATCATACAGAGGGCTATGACTGGGATTTTGTCTATCTTTGCTTTTTTTTCCTCTCTCTTTGAGGTGAGGTCAAGGAGGGACTTGAACTCATAACCCTGAGATCAAGTCATATGCTCTACCAACTGAGCCAGCCAGGCTCCTCCACTGTTACTGAGATTTTGTATTTGCCAAAGGAAGGAGGGAAGTTAAGGCGTCAATCAATGATGTCATCTGCTCAGAAAAAAGACCCGGTGCACCCCACCCCACCCCGTTTGAACTCTGCTTGAGGAATCTCCATCTTTGCGGAGTACATTTCCTTGAAAATGAGGATTTAGCGATTTCCCGTGCAAAGTTGCGGGGAAACACTCTATTCGGGAATAAAGGCTTCCTGAGAAACACTCCAATATACAGAGATTAAAGAGTCCCCAGCAGTTCGGTTTTTAAATTGCCCTGCAAACGTGGAATCATTGCTAATCTGGTAGGGACACCGCTATTCTGGTGAGAGAAACTAGCCAGGCGAGGAGGTGCCGAGTGGAAGAATGGCAGGCGTGGCCAACCCGGTGGCGGCTGGAGGCCGCGCCCCCTTCCCAGAATGCCCCGCAGCGGCTCCCCGCGAGATCCCTTTTCCAGCCAGCCCCGGCCGGGCTCCGAAGGGGCTCACACCATGGACGGGCTCCGGGCTAGCGCCGGGCTGTTGAGGCGCGGGCGGTTGAGACGCCGGCGCCAGCCGCAGCCACATAGCGGGTCGGTCCTGGCCCTGCCCTTGAGGCCCAGGAAGATCCGAAGGCAGCTGAGGAGAAGCGTAGCGTCCCGCATGGCCGCACTGAGGGCCCAGACACTGCCAAGCGAGGACTCGGAGGACTCGAGGGTGGAGTCGACAGTCGACGATCCTGGAGACCCGCTGGCTGGTGGGGCAGCGACCATCTCGGATGCGGCCCGGCGAGAGCCGTACGGCCACCTGGGGCCTGCAGAGCTGCTGGAGGCCTCGCCCGCGGCCCGCTCCATGCAGACCCCCCGCGCGCTAGTGGAGACGCAGACCCCGCCGGGGCGCCTGGTGGAAGCGCAGACCCCGCCGGCCCGCCTGGTGGAGGCCCCGGCCCTGCCCGCGCGCCTAGTGCCGGCTTCCGCGCCGCCCGCGCGCCTGGTGGAGGTGCCTGCCGCGCCGGCCCGCGTGGTGGAAACCTCGGCCCTGCTGTGCCCTGCCCAGCACTTGGCCGCACCGCCGTCTGTGACCCCCGCGACGCTGTCGGGGCCGCAGGTGGATAGCGCGGGCGGGGAGTTGGCCTGGGACTCGCCGCTGCAGCGCGTCCTAGCTGAGCTGAACCGCATCCCCAGCAGCCGGCGGCGGGCGGCGCGCCTGTTCGAGTGGCTCATCTCGCCCATGCCGCCGGACCATTTCTACCGGCGCCTGTGGGAGCGGGAGGCGGTGCTGGTGCGGCGGCAGGACCACGCCTACTATCAGGGGCTCTTCTCCACCGCAGACCTGGACTCCATGCTGCACCACGAGGAGGTGCAGTTCGGGCAGCATCTGGACGCTGCTCGCTACGTCAACGGGCGGCGCGAGACCCTGAACCCCCCCGGCCGCGCGCTGCCTGCCGCCGCCTGGGCCCTGTACCAGGCCGGCTGCTCCCTGCGCCTCCTCTGCCCGCAGGCTTTCTCGACCACGGTGTGGCAGTTTCTGGCTGTGCTCCAGGAGCAGTTTGGAAGCATGGCAGGCTCCAACGTTTACCTCACGCCCCCCAACTCGCAGGGCTTTGCCCCCCACTACGACGACATCGAGGCTTTTGTGCTGCAGCTGGAAGGTAGGAAACTTTGGCGTGTGTACCGGCCCCGGGTCCCGACCGAGGAGCTAGCCCTGACGTCCAGTCCCAACTTCAGCCAGGACGACCTCGGTGAGCCAGTGCTGCAGACTGTGTTGGAACCTGGAGATTTGCTCTACTTTCCTCGGGGCTTCATTCACCAAGCCGAATGCCAGGATGGAGTGCACTCTCTGCACCTCACCTTGTCCACGTACCAGCGCAATACCTGGGGCGACTTCCTAGAGGCCGTACTGCCCCTGGCAGTGCAGGCTGCGATGGAAGAAAATGTGGAGTTCCGAAGGGGTCTTCCCCGAGACTTCATGGATTACATGGGGGCCCAGCACTCGGATTCCAAGGATCCACGAAGAACCGCTTTTATGGAGAAGGTGCGAGTCTTGGTTGCCCGCTTGGGACACTTTGCCCCTGTCGATGCTGTGGCTGACCAGCGAGCCAAAGACTTCATCCACGACTCTCTGCCCCCGGTGCTGACTGATAGGGAGAGGGCGCTAAGTGTCTATGGGCTCCCGATTCGCTGGGAGGCTGGAGAACCTGTTAACGTGGGGGCCCAGTTGACAACAGAAACAGAAGTGCACATGCTTCAGGATGGGATAGCTCGGCTGGTGGGTGAGGGAGGCCATTTGTTTCTCTATTACACAGTGGAGAACTCCCGTGTTTATCATCTGGAAGAGCCTAAGTGCTTGGAGATATACCCTCAGCAAGCTGATGCCATGGAACTTTTGCTCCGCTCCTACCCAGAGTTTGTGAGAGTAGGGGACCTGCCCTGTGACACGGTGGAGGACCAGCTTTCCTTAGCAACCATGTTATATGACAAGGGGCTGCTGCTCACCAAGATGCCTCTAACCTGAACTAGTTTTTTGTTGATTGCTGGAAGCAAGACAGTGGTGATTCTCTTTTAACCACCATTACCATCTTTTTGGCAGGGGGACTCCTGTTCTTACTTTGATAACCATTTACCTTTATAACTGCTCATATTTACCTTTATGACGGCTTTAATGTCACAAATTTCGGATGATTTTCCAGGAATCACCACTTCATCTAGGCACAAAAGTAAAAGCAGAAGTTGGAGGTGAAAAAAGGAGCTATTTCTGCACAAGTAACTTTGATCCCTGATCATTTCAGAGCACCAGCTTCATCACCCCCAGGCTTCAGCGTACCGTGTACCACTTGCTGTGTCATTCTGCTTGAGACATTAGAAGTTTTTATTTGGAATTTGCATCCTTCATTTGAGTTCTCTTCAGTTTGGGGGGAGGGTTGGGGTCAGTATCTTGTTTGTTACTGTGAGTTTGTATGAATATTAGAAAAGTTATTAAAGTGCCAAAGAATGTTTCTCTTTTTAAAGGCTAGATTATTATGAAGGAATTGGGTTGGGGGGTGGGAGATAGGGAAAATCTATAATGGCTTAGGTGAAAGGTAACTTGGGGTGGTTGTAGGATTGAGGCCAATTCTGTAACTTTGGGGGGAATTCATTTTAATCATGCTACTTGAACCCCAACCAGCACAATCCTATAGGAAAAGTTAAGAATGCTTTGTTTTTGCTCTGTGCTTGCTTGCATCAGTGGCTGGCATTGCTCTCCAAGGGACAGCATGTCACCTAGTTGTGCTATCATAGGCCTCTGTAAACCAACTTATAGCAAGCTGGCCATAAAGGGAGGCTGGTGTTCAAGTTACTTTCCACTCTCATTTTTTTTCTGGCAGTTGGAAGAATCTTCCCCAAACCTGACAAGTGAATATTTTCATGGTTGGTGGAAAAGAGCCTGGTGTACAAGAGAGAGCACTGGACTTGGAACCAGAAGACCTGGGTTTGGGGTGGTGGCTGGTAGGCAGCTGGCTGAATGATCTGAGGCTGCCGCTACGCCTGGGCACACAGATTTTGTAAGTATATTTTGGTACAGCTTGATGTCTGTGCTTCATTTAGGTTGTGTCTGGAACTTTTGGAGCCTATCACCATAACTGATAGGTGCAGTTAGATAAGGTTGAGAACTTTCTGAGGTCTTTTTTTTTTTTTTTAAGTTGGGAAAGCATGGATGTACATAAAATAAAAATGATAGCTCTCTCTCCAGTTCTACTCTCCAGAGGTAACTACTATTAAAATTTAAACTTACAAGACTTTATTTGGCTGCTTAATCAAACATATAGTAGGTTTTTTTGGTCGGTTTTATACTCTTGTTTTTTTTAATCTGTCAGTGTTGGACCTAACTTTCAAATCAGTTCAGTTAGAACTACCTCTTTTTTTTTTTTTTTTTTAAGTGACAAAATAGCAAATAAATAAAAGCCAGGAGACAGGCAGGAAAAAAGAAAAAAGGACTAAAAGGATGGCAGCCAAGAAGGAAAGGTAGTAGCCTTATCCTGACTCATCCTACTGGCCTGAAACTAAACTCCCCAAACATCCAGATCCCAGAAAAGGCTTGCTAAAGGAGTCACGTGATAGTACTCACCGCTATGGAACCTACCCTGAAAAGTTTCTTGTAGAAAAGTATGGAGTTTCAGTGGTTTTTGCCCCTCCTTGGGTTGCCAATAAACACGTTTTGCTTCCTCCTTCATTTTTCCTATGACCCTCTCCATCTTGAATATTTTCTGTATCAGCAAGTCCTTTTGACTTAGTGTTTGAATCTAGATCAGAAGAAATGATGTTGGAAAAAAACAATTGTATTAGGCTGCAAATCATCAAAAAGCATTAATAAAGTAACTTCTTGTATTGTGCCTATTGGTGTTAGGTGGTACAGTGCCTCAGACAGCATTCTCTTCTGATGTTGGTTTTACACTTGTTAATGAAAAATTTACTTTAGCTTTTTGAGCATGATGAAAGGAACCTAAGAAATGCTTGGTGTGAAGCTGGTTTTGTGAATTATATGAAGAAAGATGATTACATTTTTAAAGTCTTTGTCCCTCTGTTTCTTCATCTCATCTAACAACTCTGAAAAATTAGAACCACCTGTTGAGCTAGAGTGTTCTTTGGTAAAAGCCCAGATTAGGAAGTTAAAAGGGAAAAGGAAAATCTATGGGGCTAGCTCTAGCCACTCATTCCATCTCTAGGTCTACTTATGAAAAACAACTCTGGTTTAGTTGATGGTGGGGAGGAAATGAGAAGGTAAGGAAATATAAGTATTTCAAAAACAACCACCCTGATTTTGAGGGCTGCTTGATAGGCTGAATGGGGTGACTTTTTATTTATTTATTTATTTATACTAATAGGGTTTTATAATCTGATCTTGCATAGGTGTTTTGTATCTTCAGAAAATATGTATCTGAGGGGTTGTAGAAAGTATTTCTGTGGTGGCAAAAAGGGTCTGAGGAACTCTTGAAAACATAGCTTGCACTTTACCCTGTTCTTGATCTCCTGAAGCATTTCTTGGTTTCCTTCATTTTTTAAGTTGAGTATCTTCATTGCCTGGTGAATTTCCCTGAAAGATAAGAGGTATTTCTTAGATTTTTCTTATCCTTAAAAAACAAAAGTATCAGGATGGAAAATACAGGAGTAGGAATCAGACAGGAATCCTAAATTCCAGTCTTCACTGCATTTTGCTGAGCCTTATCTGCAAAACGGGTGCTTAGCTTACAGGGATGTAGATGTAGTTTTTAGGATGAATCTGAAGATACTAATGGTAACATTTATTACACACCTTAGTGGTGGATACTGAACATGTCATCTCTTTAATTATTACCACAGACCCATAAGGCAGACTTATTATCTACATTTGATAATGGAAAAACAGGCTCAGAAAGTTTAACTTACCCATGTTCACATAGGTAGCGTATGCCTGAGCCTGGGATTGAGACCATGGTCTTTTTGACTCTAAAGCCTGTCATCACAGTAGGCACTTGATAAATGTTAGCTGAATAAGTGAATAACTTAAAACCACCTGGGATGGAGAACAGGTGTGTGAACTACATGGCCTATCTAATTTAGGCCAGTATTTTTTGTTACTCACTTAGGTAGGTAGGTGAATGGCACAGGCGAGCCTGTGCTTTTACAGCCGTTAGGCAGCCTGGAAAGGCAGGGATGCATCCCGTTAACAAGGATGGGAGAGTTGGCAGTACAAGAGGTCATGGCAGGGATCAGGTTTAAAGCTTACTTTATAACAGCCTCATGGTTCTCTAGGAGCAGCACATCTAGGAAGGTGTCCCTGACCCGGTCCCCTTGAAGATGGAGGGCTAGGATGCTACGGCAAGCTTCTAGTCGTACACCTGGTGACTTTTCATAGTGGATGGCCCAGAGCAGGAGGTCTGTCAGCTGGGGACTCACTTGGCCAATCTGACCCAAAGCTGCAGAAATGAGAGGGTAGTATGTATGTTCCACTATCACTTAAGATGGAGCTGGCTATATCCTAACATCCAGAAATGGCCTTATTAATAAATAGTAATAATATGTAGACAGGTACCTGCTAAATTAAGTACTGCAAATCTTAAACTAAGTATATTGTTGGTGTCTTTTTCTTGATGACAAATATTCGAATTTTAGGGATGGATTAGAGTAGGACATTGTCTCCAAAGGATTCTTGTAGGGATAGGGAGGGAGGATCCATCCCATCCTTACCCATTACAATGTGAGAATACACTAATTATTTTTCTAGGGGTGAGACAATGGGGCTGATAATTCAGAAGACTGGCCTCATCAAGGCAAGATGATGGGGAAAGGAGACAATTACTTCACAGGTTTACCTTGGGCAAAGATCCTTAAAAAGGAACTCCAGGAAAATTTGAGGGCAGTGTTTTAAGTCTGTAGCAGTCTTGAATCTGGTGTGACTTTTAGAGTCCTATAGTGGATACCTACTTAGAACTTAGTCCTAATTCTGTTGGCAGGGACTGTCTTGTCAGCCCCTTGCCTTAACAAATTTGACATAAACCCAGACTCAGGATCTTCAACTGAAAATTAAAAAGAAGAAAATAATCTTCAATTTCACAGGCAAGAACTTCTGAGAAGGTGTAATCATCCCTTCAGCTACACTTTACTCCCTTCCTAGAGAGATTCTAGGGATCCACACTAGCATTTGGGAGGCTATTTGAAGTTGAAGAGCTGGGGCCACTCCTGTCATACCTTGAATGGCAAAGGCCTTGATTTTCCAGTAAGGATCGCTGTCTACCAGTTTCAAAAGGCATTCAAGGACCTGGGATGAATAAAAGGGCAGTGTTGAGTAGAGAGGACCAGAGGAAAAATGAACCAGACACAGGGACCCCTCTTATCTCTAAAATGTGCTATAATTAGGTACCTGGGCAGCTCAGTTAGTTCAGTGTCTGACACTTGATTTCAGCTCAGGTCATGATCCCAGGGTTGTGTGATCGAGCCCCATATCAGGTTCTGCACTAAGTGTTGAGCCTCCTTGAGATTCTCTCTCCCTCTACCCCCCTCTCCCCCTCCCCCCTCTTCCCCCTCTCCCCCTCTTTCCCTCCCTTTCTATGCCCCTCTCCCCTGCTCACATGTGCATGCTTTCTCAGATAAAACAAAAAATAAAATGTGCTATAACTGAAAAATGGGCTTCTATCAATTCTAGTGACAAATGAGCTGGAGGCTGAAGTACTGGTCTGCACACAGAGTGTATTAGCTGAATCATCGCTTATCTAGATTGATTTTCCTCCGCTCACAGTTCTGTCATCATACAGGCTTCTTTAGAACACGTCCAGTCAGGTTTGCCCCTAATAATTAGGGATCATAACTCCATTCACTGCAGTTGATCCTAAAACCGGATTCAGGGATGTGCTCAAGAGGTAAGTCTGGGCTGGCTGGGAGCAAAATGTGGTTCTAACTGATTGATGTATCCAGTCTACCCCCTGACCTCCCTGTTTCTGATCTTTCATTCTGGGTCCCTACAGAAGGGTGAGTGTAATAAGCACAAGGGCAGCTCAGGTAATGCCCTCTTCAGGTTAATCAGGTAAGATGGCAACATGTTTCTCTGACTCACCATCTTATCACGGATCTGCAGGGCACCTGCTGCCCAACAGGCTGCCTGCCGAACTACCATGAAGTCATCAGAGAAGCAATTCAGGAAGCTTGGGAGAAGCTTGGCAGTCATGAGCTTGAGCCCACCAATCAGGCAGAGAGCTTCCACACGCTCCTGGAAATTTCCTTGACTCAGCTTGACTCTGTAAGGCACACGTGCTTTTATTTTCTCTCCTTAAACTTTTGGCATCCCCACCACCAATGCCCTCAAGGTAAATCCAACCTCTGCAGGCTCTCCATTATCCATTCCCACCCTTTCCTAGTCAGCCTTATGCCTGTGAGGTTGAAGTTTCACTGGGTAGAGATCTCAACTTTCTTATTTACTTGAACCACTGTTACTAACTAGCATATGCTGGGCACTAAACTATGTTGAATGACTGAATAAAGGAAACTTTCATGTACCTCTTGTTACAGTCTAGTTCTCTCCACTGCCCTCCCACATGCCATCCTCATTTCTTCATTTGGCTGCCAGCCTGGAAATATCTTTCCTTCTCTTTGCCTATGTAGTCATTTTATTGTTGTTTATTATGTTTTATTTCAGAGAGGGACAGGGGAGAGGGGCAGAGAGAGAAAACCTTAAACAAAGAATCGATACTGAGCTTGAACCCACAACCCTGGGATCATGATCTGAACCAAAATCAAGACTCAGATGGTCAACCGACTGAGCCACCCAGCTGCCCCTTGAGAGTTTTTTTAAAAGACAGAGTTTCCCACCTAATAAACCATCAAATCCCAGCCAGAAAGAAACCACAGACCCAAGGACATCTCCAACAGGGAAGTTATCACCAGGTTTCTGCCGGTTTCCAGTAACCCGCCAGGCTCTCAGCCTTGACTTGGTATTGGAATCATCCATGGAGGGTTTCTGAACACCAGATGCCCAGATCCTACCTCCCAAGCCTCTTAGTCGTTAGTCTGGGGCAGGGCCCAGACCCTCTGTAGTGGGTTACGGACTCAGGGAAGCTGTTCTGAGGATGGAATGTAACTTGCACCTTGGGGGTTTCCTTACTTCCCAAGATCACTTCGCTACACCCCGCGATGTCAAAAGGAGAGCCGACACCTGGGGCTGCTGTCCCTGGGCCCTGACCCCCAGGAAATCGTCGGTGTTGAGGTCTGTGCCATGACAAGCCGGGAATCTGAGAGCCTAACACTTACCTGGGATGTCAGACACTCAGACCCCAGGTAGAGAGCCCTCCTGGCCAAGATATGCATCTCTGCTGTGGGGTCCCCTGTCTGATGAGCAAGGGTATCTGCAGGCCTTCCACCACTTTAAGAGGCCACTCAGTGGGAAAATGAAATATCCAAGTGGATGCCCCCAGCCCCCCCCCCCCCCATGCTGTTGCCCTCAAAGGCCGGTGGCGGGGTCTGGATCCTCCCTCCAGGAAAGCCTGCTCTGTGAAGGCCTGCACCTTTCCGGCACCACACTACCGCCCCTCACCAGGCTCCTTGAGCAATCTTGACTACCAAAGTCCCGCCAGCTGCTGTTCAGTGGGGAGCAGAAGTGACTGCAGGGGTCGTGTACCTTTTTTTTAATGGTTATTTTTGAGAAGCAGCAGGAGATGGGCAGAGGGGGCGGGGAGAAAGGATCTAAAGCAGACTCTGTGCTGACAGAGAGCCCGATGTGGGGCTTGAATTCACAAACAGTGAAATCATGACCTTAGCTGAAGTCAGATGCCTAACTGACTGAGCCACCTAGGCATCCCTGCCTGTGTAGTCTTTCTATCTTCCCTGACCTTTCTAAGCATTTGTGTATTATGCCTGGCCTGTATAATCAGAATTCTGTCATACCCTCAATCATCCAAAACAGTGCTTAACACCTAGTGGGCATTCAATGATTCTTTCCTTAGCCACATTGTTAGTGTCTATAGGGACTGGTAATTTTTTATTTTTAAGATAATCCTGCAGTGGGACCTAGTACAATGCTGAGCATACAAAGCAACTCAACAGATGCTGGCTGACTGGATCCCAGGTTCCCTGAACACTTAAGTATAGAAAAGTTACTGCGTGCAGGTTAACTAGGTCTTACCTGATTGCGTCATGCACCTCTTTCCCAAGGCTCATTTGCCCCAGAGCTCGGGCAGCTGCACGTCTCACTTCCTTATTCCAGTCACTCAGCATCAGCTGGATCAACTTATGTTTCATATCCTATAAATAGGTATAATTTAGGTATAAAATAGCTGTCATTTATTGTCAATTTTGTGCTTGGCACTGTGCCAGGTGTTTTTACCCACCCTCCCAAACAATCCAGTGAAGCAGATTACCATTTGCAGATGACAAAATAGAGTCTTACGTTTACTTGCCCATGGTAAACCTGTTGAATGCTAGAATGCAGACTAAGACTCGGTTTGCTAAGCTTAGGCTCTATAAACTACTATACTATTTTGGGGTCAATGTAATCTGTACTTGAAGGACTTAAAATTTGATGGTGATACATTAATAGGGTGACCAACTCATCCCACTGTGCCTTTTCCAGGTTTAGTTCTAAAAGTCCTGTGTTCTGGACAAAGCAGGACGGTTGACCTGTATATTTTATTATTATATCTATATATTAGTACTTCATTCACTAGGAAAGAGACAGGGGTACCTGGGTGCCTTCAGTTGGTTAAGCACCCAGCTCTTGATTTTTATTTCGGTTCAGGTCATGATCTCACAGTTGTGAGGCCCTGAGCTAGGTGTGGAGCCTGCTTGGGATTCTCCTTTCCCCAACATGACCTCTGCCTCTCTCCTCCTCCTCCTCAAAAAAAAAAAAAAAAAAAAGGAAGAGAAGACACAAAGATTATTACAGTTGTAGTTCATGATTATGTAAATGTGCCCAAACTATTCTCTCTGCTTGCGACCTCTATTTTGGGAAACCTAAATCTTTTAGGATTTAGTTCAAACAGCATCTCTGTGAACTCTCCTCTGCCCTCTGTAAGCATAGGAATCCCTGTTATACTTTATAGTTGCCTCTGTTGTAGCTATTTATAACATTTACCAAGAAAAGACGTAATATTTTTGCATCCCCAGTGCTGGCATAGAGCCTAGCATGTAGGCTGCAGTCAGAAACTGCTTGCTTACTGAATTAGTGAAGGACTGATATAGTGCCTTTCTTCATTCCAGCAACCTGACATGAAGCACTCATCTTTATCTGACCAGTCCCCTGCTTGCTCTGCATGTCTTTTTACTTTGAATTGGCAATCCTGAGTGACAAGTGCTAAGGAGATGAATGTGCAAATGAGTCAGATTTGAAATGGAGATTCTGACTGAGTTAGCCTGAAGTGACATTTTGCCCTTCTAACAAGCCCAGGTCATGCCTGTGCTGCTGGTCAGGACTTTAGAGAAAGTGTACATGACAGCTGGGGCAGAATTAACCAAAACTAAAACATCTTCAGGTGATTTTACTGAATTTTGCCAAATTTGGGGCTTTCTGCTTAAAATGCAAGGGTTTAAGGGTGGAAGGTGTTCACTTCTCATGGGAACAGCAGTGTTCTGGGCCATTTTGGAGGTGCTCAGTGTTACAAGGAAATGATACAGTGCCACATAGGAAGAAGGGGAAATCTCCATTTGGATAGCTGAAGATATTCTTTAAAATAATGGCAACGAAGGTGAAAGCCCAAATGATGGTCAGGGTTTCCCTTGCCTGGAAGTCCGTCTTCCATTCTGTCCAAGACTTGTCCATCTGTCCCACACTCCTTCCCAGAACTTTAATAGGTTCAGCCTACACTAATGTCTCTTGAAAAGTTTTAAGAGCATATCTTGCATTTATCACTTGTTCTTGAATCATTTGTGTGTGCTAGTCTTATTTAAAGAAAAAAAACAAGTGAGGAGGGGCAGAGAGAGTGAGAATCCCAAGCAGGCTCCACTCTACCCCCACAGAGCCCAATGCAGAGCTCGAACTCACAACTGTGAGATCATGACCTGAGCTGAAACCAAAAGTTAGACACCTAACCAACTGAGCCACCCAGGTGCCACAGTAGTGACTATGTTTTATACCTACTCTATGTGCTGAACACTTAGAGCCAGTGCAGACACTAGTATGGTTGGGTTGTTGGGTAGTTTAAGTCCATACTTCTCAAACTATCTGCTGAAGGACCAGTTTGGGAGGTGGAGGGGGTGGGTGTCACTGACTGATACTTAGTAGATTAATGTTAAGGCAATGTCAAAGTACTATAAAAATTTTATAAATTCTGGCTTTTTATTTTATTTATTTTTTTGCTTATTTGTGGGTGGATTACAATTTGTGGGTTGCTACCATGCTAAGGAGTAGGTGGCTTCAGTCACACAAGACAAAGATCTGCTTGGTAAGAATGGGATATTAAGTAGCAGCAAAAAGTGAAAGGGCTCCCAGCCTCCTTTTGCTTAGACTTTCTGTCCTGGAAACGCAAAAAGGCTTACCAAACTGACATTCCCACTGATCCGCGAGAGAGCCTGGCAGGCCACAATCCGGTCCTTCCACTGGTGGCTGTTCAGCTCCACAGCAAGCATGGTGTGTATCAGGGTCTGAGGAATGGGAAACTTATGTGGATACTCAGGATAACTTTGAGAGATGCTGGAGCCTTGAAGAAGTTCTATCCTAACATGGCATTCAGCATAATTAATGTCACAAGTATATGAAACGCCCATCCCTCCAAAGGAAAGAGTGGTTTACAAGATACAGGGCACTTTTTTTCTGAGCCAGCTGACTTCTGGAAACATAAATCCGAGAACAAAATACAGATCTAGTAACCTGACCAGAAAACTGGGGCCTTCTCTTTAACTATCTTTACTCCTAAAGTGATTTGTATATGCCTCAGTCTTTTTGAGTTTCACATCTCTACTGAAAGTAAACACACTTGTGGGTCTTGTGCAGTTTTCAATTGTAAACTTGTAGCAGAAGCAAATTCTACATATCACAACTCTTCTTGCAAACACAGAAACCATCTGCAACCTACTTTTCTCATCTTTCTCTCAGGTGGCTGATGTCGCTTTTTCTTGTATACACACCTCTGTACCCCAGTTCACCAACACGTGTAGTCCAGCTTTAACAATGTGTGAGATCTTGTTACTCAACCACCTGCATTTTCAGTTCCTTACATGCACTGACCTCAAAGACTCAAATGTTCCCCACAACTTGGTTTCTTTCTTTGATCCTGTAATGGACACCTACTGTCTTCCCACTGAGATGGCTCAGGAGCATACAAGACTGGTGCTCAGTATCCTCATTCTTCTTGTTAAACAGCTGCTGGAGGATCCTCTTAATCACAGGGTATGTGGCAGCACCTTCCAGCGCCAGGCACTGAGCTGCAGCCCAGCTGTCCACGCTGTTACCTGTCAGGTGGGGTAAAAAGTGGTGATCTTCTCTCCCCACAGAGCGAACTAACAGCCTCAGGGTTGGCACTCAAGGCTGTTGCCTGCTTGGTATCTCACTTCCCTGTGCCCCTCTTCATATAGAAGTCAAAGCCTATATTTAAATGGATCACATCAAGGTTTTCAATATAGACTGACAATCTTAACCTGAAAAGTAAAATCCTAAAAGGCTCTTGTTGGGTAACAGCAACAAGGATCTTATGCCCTGGGTAAGAGATACAGTTGTTCGTTCCCCTAGAGATTGGGAAGGCTGGAGTGGAGGCTTTCTTAAGACGATGAATTAAGTTATTGAGAGTCTATACGCGGAAGGCCAAACCAGTCAGCCAGTCATCCTTGTCTGCTCAGCCCCCTAGAAAAGCAACAGGCTCTTTTTCAGAGAGTGGTCAGTCTCCTTGGGCAAATCACCTGACAACTTTTTGCTTTATGTGGACAATGCCTGTAAGTTAATGTAGAAAATGGAAGCATGATGTGTTCAAGGGATGATTTTTTTCTCAGAAAGTATTCTTTAGTATTGTTACATCTTTTCAATTAAAAGTAAATCTGTGGGGGCACCTGGGTGACTCAGTCAGTTAAGGGACTGGCTTTGACTCAGGTCATGATCTCATGGTTTGTGAGTTCGAGCCCTGTGTCAGGCTCTGTGCTGACAGCTCAGAGCCTGGAGCTTGCTTCAGAGTCTGTGTCTCCCTCTCTCTCCCCCACCCCTGCTTGTGCTTTCTCTCTCAAAAATAATAAACATAAAAAAAAAGTAAATCTGTGGTGAGGCTCTTGGCTGGCTCAGTCAAAAGAGCATATGACTCTCGATCTCAGGGTCCTAAGTTTGAGCCCTATGCTAGGTGTTGAGATTATATACATACATATATACATACATACATACATAAACACACAAACAAACTTTTTTCTTAAGTTTATTTATTTTGAGAGAGAGAAAGCATGAGCAGGGGAGGGGGGAGAGAGAGAGAGAGAGAGAGAGAGAAGAGAGAGAGAGAGAATCCCAAGCAGGCTCCATGCTGTCCAATGCAGGGCTTGAGTCCACAACCCTGGGATTGTGATCTGAGCCAAAATCAAGAGTCAGATGCTTAACTGACTGAGCCACCCAGGTGCCCCTAAACACAAACTTCTTTAAAAAAGTAAATTTGTGTGAAAGGGGACATGGTTTCTAGGCAAATGCATCTCTGAAATATTTAGGTACCACTAGGTGGCAGTGTATCTATTTTGGAAAAGTACCCTAGGACCTGCTATCTCTAGATGTTGATACACCTAAACCCAAACCCTCCAATACAGTAGACATCACAAAGTATGATATTGCAGAAGAGAGGATCAGGAAAAGCTGATGGTGAGATGTCCTGTCTTTACCCCATATCCCTAGGTCACAAGTGTCAAGGAGTTACTCACCATTTAAAAGGGCAGTCTGCATGATGTCCCGGGCAAGGGGATTATGTGACTGTACAGCATAGTGGCATACTGCCGCTGCCATCCGCACATTAGCATTTTTATCACAAAGAGCAGCTTCCAGGGCGGGCTGTAGAACCTCTGGCAAGTCCTTGATAGATGGGGCCTTCACAGTCTCTTTGTCTGTGATCAAAAGAGAACCAGGTAAGAGATGCTAGCCCTTTTGATTTTCCCTGAAACAAAGCTTCCTTCCCATAGCCACATAGTGGTAGACCTCAGTCTCAGTTGCAGATGCTTACTGCTACTTAATATAATTAGAGTTTAGCTGAGCCCCTGCACTGGTCAGGGTTTTATGGTTCACTTCTCTGCTGGGTATGCCAGTTCCCAATCCTTTATCATCTGGCCTCTAAAGAGTTGGATTCAAGCCACAGAAGGTTTTTAGCCAGACTACGGTGACCTTCATCATTAGTTTTAGTGATGGAAATCAACCTATTTTTCATATAATTTTTTTGTATTTATAATAATAATAATAGCAATTATATTTAGGTAGTACTTTGCCAATTAAAATGTTTTCATATTATCTCATTCAGTCTTCTAGACTTCATAGAAGTAGGCACGGCAGGTATTAACTACAGAGCCCACCTAAAATGTGTGTTATTTCAGGAGTCTTTTTAGGTTAAACAGTTAGACTCACAAGACTCATCGGCCACACAAAGCACCAATCTTCTGAAGGATATAGGATAGGAGCACAGTTTGCCAACAGGGTAGCAGCAGGCATTCCTTTTGACCAGTTTGTGATGCAGTCTGTACAGCATTCCACACATCCTTCTGGGGACAAGTCCTATGTTCCACAGGAGTTGGTATGTCTTAGAACAACTCCATAGATATAATTCCAGGGTCCACAAAGGGCATACCTGTTATAAGTCATAGCATCCATAGAAGCCCAAAGGATGGTGCCCTTTAAAGTATTTATATTTCCACTTACAGTTTTTCCCAGTCCAAATGTGATTTATCAACCAGAGTTTATTTTTGTCATAAACAATGTTGCTGATAAAGATAGTTCCTATCCTTATCAGGTTATCTGGGCAACAGGTAGGCATTTTAACACTCAAATTCCCAAGTAGAAGGGGAAAGCGTCTGTTAACTTTTCGTACACAGTTACCTCATTTTAGAGATGAGGAGTTTGAAATTCAGATAGGCTAACTGATTTCCCAAGAAGCAACAGAGCTGGACTTGTGACTAGGAGTTTTAGGGTTTCTAATCTGTCCATTTTTATTACCGCCATGGGCTACTCTGCCATTTGTTAAGAATAGGCTAGATGGAAACACATGTACTTTAGGGGAGTATGTAGAAGTCAAACGAGTATTTCAAGAAATAATGAGTAAGAACATTTTCTTTGGGAATGTATGGGGAAGAAACAAGACAAAGACAAATCAAAATCTAGACACCTACGACATGTGAAAGGGATCACATGGAAGAGATAATTCTGGGAGCAGACAAAAGTGTTCTTTGTATGTATGTGGAAGATCTGGGAATAAGATTATAATAATCTGTTGCTGGCTAGTGAAGGTTTTATGTGTGCCAGGCACTGAAAATACATCATCCATTTAATACTCAAAGAAATAAGTATACAATAAAAAATGTGTGGGGCGCATGCAACTCTTGATCTTGGGATTGTGAGTTCAAGCCCCACAATGGGAATACAGCTTTTTTAAAAAAGTATATGCATGGAAGCATATAGTGGGAATAATGAACCAAGTCTGGGTGATGGAGCAGGGAAGACTTCAGAGGAGTTGATAGCTGAAAATTGAAGGACAAGTAAAGAAGTTAATCAGGTAAGAGAAATGAAGAGTTTTCCAGCAGATTTGAAAATCGGTAGCAAAAATGCCCATGTCTGGAACTTGGCAGATAGAAAATAAGTGAAATGAAACTTTAAAAACCTAACAACATTGAAGAAATAAAATTAGTCTCTGCCATTAAGGAGTTCCTTGTCTGGTAGGAAAGGCAAAAATGTAAACGGACAATTATGATAGACTAATAACTATTAGGACAAAATAATATTAGGATGCTACCAGCCGCAGAGAGGAAAAAGTGCCAGCCCAGGCTTCACATTAAAGGTGATATCTGAGGGCATTTGAGAAATAAGTCAGTTGGTTTTATGTCCTCTCAATAGCACTTTATCATTTGGGTCCCTCTGTTTTGTTAAACTGACACTTCAGTAGATTAGATTTCTGGCCATTGTGAATGGGGAATTTTCCTTTTTCCTTTTTCAGTGCTTAGCTAAGGAAAAAAGCTATTGACATTTCTTTCCCAAAAGATTAAGACCATTTGAAAAAATGGCTACGTCCTTAATTCATTTTATAAAGCTAGCGAAAACTAAAACTTAACAGAAGTTAAAAAAAAACAACTACCAAATATAGTAAAACATTTTAAAATATTAACAAATCAGGGCATCTAGCTGGCTCAGTTAGTTAAGTTTCGATTGACTCTTGATTTCAGTTCAGGTCATGATCTCATGGAGTGTGGGATTAAGCCCTGAGTCAGGGTCCATATTGACAAAACAGAGCCTGCTTGGGATTCTCTTTATCCTTCTCTCTCTGCCCCTCCTCTGCTTGTGCTCTCTAATCTCTCTCAAAATAAACAAACAAACAAACAAAATATTTACAAATCAAACCCAGCAGAGTAATAAGAGTAATATATCATGATCTGTTATAGTCTAACAACAGAATTCATCGTTTATTCTCTCTCTCCTCCTCTCTCTGCCCCTCCTCTGCTTGTGCTCTCTCTTCTCTCTCAAAATAAATAAACAAATAAACAAAATATTTACAAATCAAACCCAGCAGAGTAATAAGAGTAATATATCATGATCTGTTATAGTCTAACAACAGGATTCACCATATCCACAAATTAAAGGAGAAAAAACTAGGAAATGGCTGATAAAATTCACTCATTTTTATAATAAATAGAAAAGCCTATATCCATGTTGGCATATATTTGGAAAAGCACAGAGAAAGATGTGAAATGCCAAACAAAACATTGGTGACCCTGGGGAGTGTCATGGGGTGGGACTGGGACTGGGAAGTGAGTTGGGGGAAGGGAATTACCTCTTTTTATATTCCTCTGTTGACTAATGAATATACAAAGTGGGAAGCAGAATGAATAGAATTTATTGGTTATGGGAAGAGTAAGGATTTGTCCAGGACTCCCAGGGCTCTGGCTCAAAAAGTAGATGGATTGTAGGACTGCTGATTGAGATTTGGAACATGGGGAGGGCTTTATGGCGATTAGTTCAGTTTGGAATTCAGATGTGCTGTCAAAAGAAGTGCTAAAAGAGTTGGGAGGGGAAAGCATATATATATATATGTACATATATATATATATATATATATACTTGTGCGTGTATAATATGTATATGTATATATATAGTATGTGTATGTGTATATGTATGTACATATATGTGTATATATATATGTGTGTGTGTGTGTATTATTTTGGGCTATTGCAAATGAGATCTCTCAAGGTGGAACAATGTGGACTTCCATGAAGCTGCTGAGCAAATAAAAGGTAATGAAATGTAAGGTAAAAAGCACTGGACCGTAAGTCAGGAATTTTAATTTCATATCTGTTGCTGATAAGGTGTGTGTATTCAGGACAGTCTCTGGGCCTTGGTTTCCACATTTGTAAAATGATCTCAGATAACGTTGAAGGTCTGCACCCGTTAACATTATCTGTGGCTGTGTGAGTTGCTTATATTCTCAAATATTTCAGTTCTGGCTCTTACCTGAGTCTCTTTGGCTGGTGGCAATCCGGGGCCGTTCCAAAGCAGCTGTAGCACATGTGATGATGGCTTGGATCCGAATGTCTTCATGTATGTCCACCAAGTCCTGCAGCAGGCCCTCTACTGTCTCATGGTGCCACTCAATAACTATGCCACAGGGAGGGAAATGAGAAGAAAACCATTAGGTTAGGGTTAGGCAGTCCTCTTCATTCTAGCATGATTCAAGCAAAACATGAGCTCAGCTGAATAAAGGGTCCCAGGGTTCTTAGGGAAGTTACTTCTCTGATAATCCATGGACCCTCTGGGGCAGTTCCCAAACACAACTCCATCCCCATCATTTTATATTCTATCTCTCTTTGTTTAAATAGCTCTTAATTGTTACCCTCTGGAAAATGAAAGTGGTGACAAAACATAGTGATTAAGGGTACTTTTTTGTCAAACATACCCAGTTTGGAATCAGAGTTATTAGTTGTATAACCTTGGATGAGTTACTTAACTTCTCTGAGCTTAATATTTCTCATTTGTAAAATGAGAATGATACTAGAACCTACCATATTGAGTTACTTTGAGTATTAAATGAGTTAACTGGACAAAGTATTTAGCAAAATGGCTGGCAAGGTAATAGGGGCTCAACTGTTAGTGGTTGTGCTTATCGTTATGTTTCCCTGCCTTTGAGGGCTCTTCTCTCTGACTTTTGAGGTCTTCCTCATTTTATTGCTAACTTCTCTGCAAGTATCAAGCTTTTATTTCAGAGTTCCTACTAGTAGGTTTTACTCAATCTCTTTCAACCTTTTTTTGTTTATCTAATACAGTACACGTGATGGATTGCCTGTTTATCCCACGCTAATTAAACTAGTCTCGTGTTCTCCAAGCCAGCAGCCCTGAGTCCTCCGATCTTATAGCTTTACACAGTCTTTGCTAGGCCTTTACTCTACCCTTAGGCACTCAGCCTTCTACTCCCATATCTCCAAAGGCAGAATGGATATATTGAGAATCCCAGCTTCACATACAAATTTTGGAAAAGGGTTGTTTATACCACAGCCAACTACAGTTTCTTTTGATTACTACATTTCCACTGCTTGGGCAGCATATTTTGTCATTCCCTTCATGCATCATTTATTGAGCGTAAAGCTTCAGAGGTCATGAGACAGTCCCTGTCTGTGAAGAGTCCTCGATGTAGTGAGTACACACAACTTACTCAAGTAAAACCTGCCAACGCAAAGAGCCTATAGATACAAGTCAACTATGATTGTGTAAAAGGCTCTTCTCTAGTGTAAACTTGATGAGGCAACCAGATTTGTAGGTTTCACAAGGAATGGATTCTCAGAGATTGAGAAACACTAGTCCAAGGTAAGCACCTCCTCCCTAAAATATATACTGGAATCTCAGGACCCGCCCCCACCCCTTCACTTACTCAGCGCCCAGGCAGTCTTCCATTCCTGCAGCATCTGCTGCAGCACCCCCAGCTCCCAAGTCACATCCTCCTCCTGGGATTTTTCCTGCTTCTTCTGCCTCCTGGTCTTAATGGACACATCCTCCTCACCCATCTGGAGCAGCAGATCGTTGGCTGGGGTGGGCAGAGCAAGCCAGCGCGGGGCTCCTTTCACAGGCCTGCAGGCTGTGCAGCAGGGCGGTGTGAGCCAGCCTTAGCCCAGTGCCCTAGCCCCTGTGTTCCCAGCTAGCATTAAGACAAAACAAAACTCCTCAGAGCAGACTTTCCCATGATTATACAGGAAACTAAGTACAAGTCTCATAGTTAGGAAAAGTCCTGATAGCAGACATGATAAAGCCATGCTGGTGGGGGGTTGGCAGGTGGGAAATTGAGATCTGTGCAAACCTTTTATAAATTTAATCTTTAGGAACATAAATATGTTTACATGTAATAAGATATTCTTGTAAAACTCAGTATCTGATATATTGCAATTTAGAGTGTAATTGTCCATTCCTAGTTTATGTTTTTTTTTAAGTTTATTTATTTTAATAACCTCTACAACCAACATGGAGCTCAAACTCACAACACTGAGATCAAAAGTCACATGGTCTTCGCTGGAGCCAGCTAGGTGCTGGTTTTATGTTTTATGTTTCTTTTTAATGTTTTTTATTTGGGAGGAGGAACGCTGCTAGAAGCTGCTAAATTTGAAAGGTTTTAGGTCTCTAGGTTTTTCCTCATCCTGACCAATAACAGCTGGAAATTTGAGAACAGAAGAGCATATTATATAAATATAGTTAGATTTTCTAGAATTTGTGATATCCCTGGTGTCAAATTCAGAAAGCCACTCCCTAACAGCAGTTATGTGAAGGCAAAACAGATAAAAAATATTCCCAGGCCACCAAATTCATAATCTGCTACATCACGTATCAGTCTCATGCTCTAATCTGTCACTACCAATGGTTCGTGTTTCTTCCCAGATTTCATTCTAACACATTTAGATTTGCTCTGAATCCATTCTTTCCTTTGAGCAAGGAAGGCAGTGCCATTTTTTCTTCTAATGTAGAGAGTCTTGTGAGACTCGAGCGCAGTTTAGCTCAGATGCCCATACAGAGCATCCCCTCCGAATGGTTCTGCTGCAGGTTGGTCATGCTGGGGAAGCTCAATCACCCTGTTGAGGGCTGGCTTCCTTTGCAGTATAGGGTGTGCAGCCAGAGTGGTAGAATCACATCCAGACAGGTCAGCTCCCAGGAAGTCGACACTTTGCCACATGACATTGCACCATTTCTTCCCTTTCGGCCTGCTTGAAATCCCTCCCAGAAGTGAGAGGTAGCTGGATTATTTCCTTTCCTCCTCTGTCCCCCTGCTCAGGGAGTTAAAAAGGATGTGAGAAAGTCTTGTATTTCTGGTATTTAACCTCCGTGGGACTAAACATGCACAACTGCCAACATTAATTTTACTTCTGGTCCTGTAAGTTCTATGCAGGTTAAAACCCATCCACTAGCCATGTTCCATGTCAAAAGTCCTCTTTGAAGATGGGGCGCCTGGGTGGTTCATTTGGTTGGGTGTCTGACTCTTGATTTCGGCGCAAGTTGTGATTTTGCAGTTTGTGGGATCGAGCCCTGCATCTGGACTCTTCGCTGATAGTGCTTGGATTTTCTCTCTTCCTCTCTCTCTGCATCCTCCCTCCCCCTCAAAACAAATGTAAAAAAAAGTCCTCTGAAGGGAGCACATGAAGAAACAATCCTTTGGCTTTCTGTGGGATAAAAAGCACAGTATGCTTTCTGGCAGAAACAAATGGTGCCTTTGACTTTGCACCATAAGACCTGTGCTTAATATATAAGAACTGTAGTGATCTTCTGGGCATCCTAGAGTTTTATATCATGATTTGGGGGGAATTAAGGCTATACAGCAGTAAGTATACTTTGTATCTTGAGAATTTTTGTCATTTTAAAGAAATTATTAGGTTTTTCAATTCAATCAAAATGGAGAGTAAAATAATCTACCCACATCTAACTCCAGGAATTTTCTTTCATTTTTTTTTTTTCAGGCTCTTTCATACCTAGTATTTCCTGAGATAAGGAGTAAAATAGTTATAAGAAGGTGTGTGTATATTACTATTCCAACTTGCCTTCTCCCAGAACAATTTCAAATACTATTTAAAGTAGGCTCCACCCCCAATGTGGGGCTTGAAACTCATGACCTTGAGATCAAGAGTCGTAGGCTCTACTGATGGAGCCAGCCAGGCACCTCCAATTTCAAACACTATTTAAAAAAAGAAGTTTGGAAAAGATTCTACAGCTTCTGTTCATTAAATATTCTATGTTTGAGGGAGAAGAGAACAGGCATCGAGCACACTAGGGGAAAATGCCTGTGAGGCAGGTGGTGGGGCTTCTGAACGCAGCAGGGGAAGTTGTTTTTTTAAAACACCTTTGAGGTAGAAGTCATGTCCTATAAAATTCATCCTTTTAAAATGTATACATTTCAGTGTTTTTAAAGTATATTCACAGAGTTGTGAATATACAGAAACCTTGTGCCTATTCCGTACTTCCCCCAGCAACCTGATCAACTTTCTGTCCCTGTGGATTTGCCTCTTTTTAGAGGCGAGAACATATATAATCCATTTGGCTTCTGGGAAGGTAGTATACTAATAATAAATCCTTGAGTTTGTACAGCACTTACTGGTTTATAAAATGCATTCACAAAGTCCCCTAAGTATCAATAAATATCACAAAAATCAGTAGGTATTACAAAAGTGTCTTGCTGTAGGGGTGATTAGTAGCTTTAATGAAGCTAGTGAAGCCCCAGAAGGTGACTTGCCTAGATCCAGTCAAAGGCTTTGTTGGGGTGCTTTCTCCACTGCTACCGTTAGTTTCTGTTCACTGGGGGCCCATCGGAGCAGTAACACTGCAAAGAGAAGAGTCATGGGACATGGAAGCACAGTCCCTTGGAGGATGAGCACTTTTTGTTTCATAAGTTCATTTCCTAGCCATCTCCTTTCTCTCTCTCTCTCTCTCTCTCTAACTCTCTCTCTCAGAATAAAGAATGATATTCTTTTTTTTTTTTTAAGTAATCTCTACACCCAACACGGGACTCTAACAACCCAGAGATCAAGAGTCGCATGTTCCAGGCTCCTGGGTGGCTTGGTTTCGGCTTGATTTTGGTGGCATGGTTTCAGTGACTTTTGATTTTGGCTCAAGTTATGACCCAAGGGTCATAGAATTGACCTCCCACATTGGTCTCTGTGCTGAGCATGGAGCCTGCTTAAGATTCTCTCTTGGGGTGCATGAGTGGCTCAGTTGGTTAAGCATCTGACTCTTGATTTCAGCTCAGGTCATGATCTCATGATTTGTCGGTTTGAGCCCCTAAGTCAGGCTCTGTGCTGACAGTGAGGAGCCTGCTTGTGATTCTCTCTCTCTCAAAATAAATAAACTTAAAAAAAAAAAGCTATAAGAAACCTGTAGCATAAACAAGAAACAATTTTTGGAAAAGATTCTCCTCTTTCATGCTCTACCAACTGAGCCAACCAGGCACCCCAAGAATGATATGCTCATGAAACAGAAATTTAGAACAGAGGATGACCCTAGTACCTAGGCAGGTGTGGGCTAAGAATGGAATGGGAGGGGGGCGCCTGGGTGGCTTAGTCGGTTAAGCGTCCGACTTTCGCTTAGGTCATGATCTCGCGGTTCGTGGGTTCGAGCCCCACGTCGGGCTCTGTGCTGACTGCCAGCTCAGAGCCTGGAGCCTGTTTCGGTCTGTGACTCCCTCTCTCTCTGACCCTCCCCTGCTTACGCTGTCTCTCTCTCTCTCTCTCTCCTAGAAATAAAACATTAAAAAAAAATTAAAAAAAAAAAGAATGGAATGGGAGGTAGTCCAAAGGGACAGGACAGTGCTGGATCAAGGGTTCAATGTACTTCTAGAAGTAAAGGAAGAAAATGAGACCTGCCTCATTGGTAATTACCAGCCCTAAATCTCTTGGTTACATGTAGATCTTACCTGATTTCAACTGAATGGATGTTCCACAAAGATTCTTCCTAGTTACAGTTAGTGTTTTATAATTTTATGTTGGCAGGAAGTGATTTTGCTACATACTGGTGATGCCCACCCTATGAAACAGAGGCCTTCAAGAAATAGCCACGCTTCCCTCATCACTCCTATTATCCACTTTCTGCTTACGTGCTTCAGGAACTGGCTGGGAAGTCCACCTTTCCGGGGTTTCAGGGAAAACTTTGGATAGCTGCTTCTTGTACCGATTAAAGTTTTCCAGTAAAATATGGTCTCTCTTCGCACCAATCTGGTGGATGACCTGGACTTCATCTGTGAACAGATAAAGAAATAAGGAATCATTATTACCACCCTCATTCCTGTCTTGCTGGGTTTTCAGTCACCAGGATCAGGCCCAATTTCCTTTTGCTTTACTCTAACCCCTTAGGACTGGTGACTACCATGATGTGGGGGCATCCCTTGAAGGGGATTGTTACTTGGAAATACAAGCTGGTGGCATCATAGAGGCTTGGAAACCAAAGCAGAATCTGTCTAACTTATAGGCATTGTCCCCTATTAAAAATTAAGTACTAATAAAGGGGTATTTAATTCAGTCATAAATACCTTCATCTGAATAATTCTGTTAAGTGCTTTAGGGAGACTTTCAGTTGACAGTTTAGGAACAAGATGGGGGCAAGGAAGAATAAACAGCTTAGAACATACAGACCTAGATCGTGTATATTGGAAGCCCAGGCATCTAAAGGATAGCAAGATGGAAGGGGAAGGTAGTGGACATTTATTAAGCATGGGCCAGGAAGCATTATGGATGCTTTCTTGTCTGTTATTTACTTGAAGTGCATTTTGGTTAATATCATTTTATAAATAAGATATATAAGGTTCAGAGGGATTACATAATTTGCTGAAGGTTAGTGGAAGGGTGCTAAGCCAGGCTCCACTAGACTCCAAATCCCATGAAGTTTTTCTAACACAGCACCTCAATGGGGGATTATCTCAAAGGGAAAGAAAGAAGACAGAAGAGGTAGTTGTTCTTAGAGCCAAATTTGTTTACTTTATGACCCCACCCTCCACAGTGTCCTTAGTAAGATAAAGGGATAGAGAAAGGGGAAGAGGGAGAACAGTTTCATCCCTACCAGATATCTGCCTGCCTCCTCCCAACCCCCAGTCCCCCATAAAAAACCTCCTGTGCTGGTATATAGGGGATGTTGCCATGAACACCTTGGTCATCCAGAGCCTCTTATCCACACCTATGACTGTTTCATCCTCTATCTTCCACCTCCCTGCTTCATGCCCACCTCTGCCCCCAGCACAGTGACCCAGCTCTATTACCAAAGTATATTTCCTGTTCAAAGGTGTTGTCTGTGGAGTAAGCAAACTTTCCAGCTCGAGGATTCACCTGTCGGAAGTACCTCTGGTCCGGGGGCTGGTAGATGTTCTTCTTTCCTTTGATATCCTCAGCAGTCTTATTGTTGCCAGGCATAGTTTCACCTCTCTGCACTTGAGGCAAGTAATTGGGCAATCTTAGCAGGAGGGAGAGAGCGAGAGAGGGAGAGAAGGAAAGGTGGGAGATGGACCTCCTGCTTTCCATCAGACCCACAGCTCCTTTGTAAACTCACTTCATACTCACATGAGCATCTGGAAAACACCTATGTTTAACTCTTCACTTTGCTCCCAAGGTGCCATGTGAAGGAACCTATCAGCAGCCACCTTCCTCCTCCTCTAATAGAGTTACCCCTGTAGCCACTGGACAGGTTGAAAGAGTGGCCATGCTCCTGGCATTACTGTTTTTTTATTTTAAACATTGGTGCCCTTAGAGGTTGCATTGACGTGGGGAAGGGAACCAATTCCTACATTATCTCACTTTATCATGTGTGTGCTTATTTAATGTCTTTCCATCCCAGTGAACATATAAGCTCTTTATAGGGTCCATATCTCTTGTTTACGTTGTATTCCCATCACTTTACAGAGTACCTGGCAAGTAGTGGGAATGCAGCTTATATTTATTCAATAAATGGATAAATTAATGGATTCCCACTTTTAGTTCACTTTTGGGAATCAAGGACATTATGCTAGCTCCAGTTTTCGATCTAGCTATCCATGAGAAGGAAGCAATCAGAAATATATAGTAATCTTCCCTCAGGCTTAGTTCTCTGTCCTACTGCCAGTCTGTTTTTGAGGCACTGACACATTGGCTCCTTATTCAAAGTGAGGCAGGACCAAACCTCAGAGCCTTAAGGCCTTCTTATTCTCCCCATGGATACATTTCTGGGAGCACTTGGATTGTAACTGGATCAGCAGAATCGCTAAGTCTGTTAGGAAAGGCCCAAAACCAATCCCTTTAAAAGAAGTGGTTCTCAACTGAGAGTGACTTTGTCCCTTAAGGGGACATGTGTCAATGACTGGAGACTTCTCTGGTTATCACAAATGGAGAGTGGGGTGTTACTAAACATCCTACAAGGTATAAGGCAGACCCCCACAACAGGATTATCCAGACTGGGATGTCAGTAGTGCTGAGGCTATGAAACCTCACTTTACAGAGATCTTAGAGAACAGGTTGGCAATGGAGAACCCCAAGACATTGATGGGACAGCACATTCTGAAATGAGGAATGTGAACTAACTCAGGAGTCCTTGAAGGGGAGCCAAGGATTCTCAAAGATGTACTAGAGGCCTCAGGCAGTCTACCTATAGTAAACAGGAAGCAGCAGCTCGGGCTTCTTTTTCTCCTGGGTTGGCAGGATAACACTTCTATCCTCAAATTCTCCTGTTTCTTCTTCCTCTAGCTGTTTCAAGAGCTCCAGGTCACTGGTGGAAGTAAGCTCATCCCGGATGTGGCTCCAGTCATACTGCTGGCGCAGAAAGCTCTGCCACTTGTTGGGGGATACTCCAGACCTTATGGGACGCTTGCTCTGGATCCATCGGGCTGTGCGCTTGTTCAGCTTTTCCAGCACAATGGCTTCCCAGGCTCTGGCCTCCTTCTCAGGAGGTGGAAGCCAGGCTTCCCTCTCTTCCAGGTTCACAGCTGGAGAAAGTGACAGACCCAGCATGTCTGGATCCCTGAAGGAATGAGGGATGAGAGAGGACGGTTTTTCCTGGACCACACTTGCTGGCTTTGATTCCTTCAGGTGCTTCTTAAGAATGGGAGAGCTTTCTGTTTTTCCAGCCTGGGAGGTGACTCTTGCTGAGGGACCTGAAGAGCCCAAGAACTTGAAGCCGATGGATTTCTCAGATTGGGCCCTACTGATCTGGGTAGGCTGGATGATGTGGTCTGCATTGTAGAGATGGTCAAAGTTGTACTTGCTGAAAGGGATGCTGGGAAGCCCTCGCTGCCACACCACCTCCTCAGAGAAGGTAAGTCTTGTAGCAGCCTTTTTCAGATACTGGTTCTTGAGGTGTGCACAGTGATGTGTGCTAAAGTGGTAGACTGGAGGTACATTGGAGATGGAGGCACTTTCCTCCTTGTTCCTTGGTTTCAAGGGGGTAAAGAACATGCCCCATCCCAGCCGTGGGGGGTGTGATTGATGGAAATGATGGGAAAGAAAGGTCTTTTCATATTGGGTTCTGGTCATCCTTTCCCAGCAAAGGCTTCCTTCCACACTGCCTGGTCCAGATGCAGGGCTTGGAGGCGTAACCAGGAACCTGTTGAGGGGATGGGAGGAACTAGTGAGAGCTCAAGGTCAGCACAAATTGGTAGGCCATAGCAGGACAGAAAGGGTAGAAATGGGAAAACAGATAAGGGGAGTGAGGTGGGGCAGAGTGGGGAGAAGCCATGTGAATTAGAAGGATAAAAAAAAAAAAAAGAAATGGTAAACATTCTAAATATTCCTTGTATCAGCCCCTTACTTCTAGCTCTCCTATTTGTCCCCAAAGCTCAGCCCCTCATTTTTCCTCAAATATTGCTTTATGTAGGTTCAAAAGACATATTTACAGCATAAAGTTCAGACATATCAGCCTGGCATTCAGGCTGTTCTCCATGAGTGTGACTTAGGTTTATGACCTTGTCTGGTTGTAACCTCTTGAGTCTCTTAGCTCATCTCCATCCATCCCTCCCTCCCTCCAGAGTGGAGCCTCCTTCTGTGCCCGCTATGTGCATTAGCCTTTCCTCCATCCTTGATAAATTCTGTACATTCTTCCAGGCCTAGGTCAGTTCCTACCTTTCAAAACTTTCTTGACCTATCCAGGCCTCCATGTCCCATGAAAATTTATAAATCACTCCTACTCTGTACCAGTTTCTTATCTGTTTTTTTTTTTTTAATTCCAGTATAGTTAACATACAGTGTTAGTTTCAGGTGTAAAATACAGTGATTCCATACCAGTCATTTTACCTCTCAATCCTATGACACCTCACATTGTTAAATATTTGGCTCTCTAGCTGTACTGCCCAAGGATCATGTCTTCTCTCTCTGCTGCCCTTCTGAACCACCCAGTACTTTACCATCTTGCTACATAGTCCTCACTGTTAAAAGTGTTTAATAGCTACAGGATATTTCACCAAGTAGGTAAATCACCTCTTCCTTAATTTCCAGGAAGGTTTCCAGGTTTTAGCTAGCCTACATTTACTGCTTTTTAAAAAAATTTCCTCCTGGGAGTACATGGGTGGCTCAGTCAGTTAAGTGTCAGACTCTTGGATTCAGCTCAGGTCATGATCTGGCAGTTATGTGAATTTGAGCCCCATGTTGGGCTCTATGCTGACAGCGTGGAGCCTGCTTGGGATTCTCCCTCTCTTTCTGCCCCTCCCCACCCCTGAAAAATAAATAAATAGACATTAGAAAAAATTTCCTTCTGAAGTTCTTCCTTAGTCTAATGCTGATAATTGACAATTATGGAGTACAGACATACCTCAGAGATATTGTGGGTTTTGTTCCAGGCCACTACAGTCAAGCAAATATAATAAAAGTGAGTCTAATGAATTTTTTGGTTTCCCAAGTGCATGTAAAAGTTAAATGTTAACTGACTGAGTGTGCAATAGCATTATATTTTAAAAAACAATGTTCAGGGGTGCCTGGGCGGCTGAGTTGGTTAGTCATCTGACTTGGGCTCAAGTCATGATCTCATGGTTCATGAGTTTGAGCCCTGAATCATCACTGCACTGACAGTGCAGAGCCGGCTTGGGATTCTTTCTCTTTCTGCCCTTCTTCCATTTGCTGTCTCTCTCTCTCTCTCTCTCTCAAAATAAAAAAGTTTTAAAAAAATGTTCAGGGACGCCTGGGTGGCTCAGTCGGTTAAGTGTCCGACTTCGACTCAGGTCATGATCTCACAGTTCATGGGTTCGAGCCCCACATTGGGCTCCATGCTGACAGTTCAGAGCCTGGAGCCTGCTTCAGATTCTGTGTCTCCCTCTCTCTCTGCCCCTCCCTCGCTCATGCTCTGTCTGTCTCTCAAAAATAAATACACATTAAAAAAATTTTTTTTAAATGTTCGTATCTTAATTTAAAAATGCTAACCATCATCTGTGCTTTCAGTGAGTCATGATCAGAGATTGCCATAACAAATATAATAATGAAAAAGTCTGAAGTATTGCAAGAATTACCAAAATGTGACACAGAAACACAGAGTAAGCAAATGCTGTTGAAAAAATGGAACTGATAGGCTTGCTCGACACAGGGTTGCCACAAACCTTCAATTTGTAGAAAATGCAACCTTTGTGAAGTGCAGTAAAGCACGATAAAATGAGGTGTCCCTGCACTTTGCTAAGGGCTTTACATAGGGAAGATATTATGGTCTTGAATGTGAGTGGGAAAAAGCTGAGGCTCAGAGTGGTAAGTAAATTGCTTCATATCACACAGGCCATAAGCAAAAGAGCCAGGTTTTAGATCTAGCTGCCGGATTCCAACTTCAGAGCACTTCACCATCATGCCACACTGGCTTCCCAGGGCTTCACTGATGATGATGATTGATTGATTGAATATTTCTATTTTTCTTCTGTGTATGAAATCTGACCTATTGGTGTATTTATTTTTGTTAAGAGCCTGCTTTTTTCTAGATGTCACTCAAATGAAGTCATAGGTGATTAATATGATCTCCCGCCAGGATTGTTTTGCACATAAGACTAAATTCAGTTGTCCCATCTCTTCACAACCATGAAGGCAACATGGCCATGGGGGTTCTGAATATTTTAAAAGTTAATGTAAAAAAGTTATGGCAAGGTTAGATGGTGGCCACAAGTGATACTTTTTCTGCAACACTGCCTACTCTCACTGGTTGAAGATGAATTGTTAAATGAAAACAATATTAGTGTTCTTGTGCCTTGTGTATTGCCTAATAGAACATTTTATCATTCTTAACATATCAGTGTGTCAATATCTTCCTCCTAAGGTATGGGGCATTTTGATTCTAAACACTTGAAAAATGGATGAGGACAAGCTTCACCCCAGGATGACTATATGGAATGATTTGGGTGTCCATATATATATATATATGTATTGCCTGTGACACACAGAATCTTCAGTTACAGTGCCAGCATCCCAGAGAGAATACCATGTTAGCATTGCCATTTATTGTAAATTCTCAAGGGATAGTTGTTCTCATCTAATAAGGCAGCTTGTTGAAAAGAGGGATAACACCTGATGTGTTTTGAAAAGGAATGAGGACAGGACAACATGTTGAAGTGTTTGGTCAAAAGAGACTGTCCTAGATGGACATAGGGTCAGAAGACAAGTGTAAGGCCAGGTTCTGTATTTCCCAGCCATGTTACCTTGGAGAAGTGATTTAATATCTCTAGTTTGTCTCAGTTTGCCAGTCTGAAAAAAGTTTGATATCTAATTTGGTGTAGATATGAAGCTCAAAATTAAGGAGCAAGTATAAAAGTTTTTTTTGTAAGCTTCAAAGTATTACATAACTATGAGGAATTGTTAACTGATTTACAGTATGGACTGGACTGCTAGAAGGCAAATCTCTGGGATCCCACAGTTAGATGGTGCATTTGGCACTTAGGGAATAGGTTAGGAATATTAGGGCCATAGGCAAATAAAAGAGAAGGTGGATAGAGAGGGAAGATAAAAACCTATGAATGGAGTTTGGAGGCTCCATATTATCCAAACTTAAATGTTACCTAGACCAACATTGAGGCAAGGTCTTCTCCCAAGAAACAGCCCCTTAAGAACCAAAAGCAGGGGGTGCCTGGCTGGCATAGTCAGTAGAGCATGCAACTCTTGATCTCAGGGTCCTGAATTCGAGCCCCACGTTGGGCGTGGAGCCTACTTTACAACAAAACAAAACAAAAACAAAAACAAAACAGGGTGGCAGCTCCAGGTGACTATGTACTGAGAGCATAAGAAATTGAATCCATGGCATTCTGTAGTCAAACCTGGCATAACTGCAGACCAGGCCCCATAATCTGGTAAACAGCAACATTATCTCTGTGCCTCTCAGAACCAGGCTAGACAGGCAGGAGTAGGGCCGGAAGGGCGAGGCCACATGCCTCCAAGTAAAACCTAATAGAAGAATCCAGATTAAAAACGAGTGATATCTCAGAGGTTCCAAATTTTCCCCTGCCTTCACCCCCTGGTCTGGTACTTTTATTCTCCAGAAATAATTGGAGTGGGCTGAATGATTCATGCTAAAAGGAGTAATACCTTGGTTTTTCCTTGTTATTAAAGCAGCAGAAACTGTCAAAGAAGGCTAAAAAGCAATAAACCTTAGCACAGTATTTCTGAGAGCTTTTGAAAAGTAATACACTCTCCCCTCCACCCACAGATTCTAAGGTAGGGCTCAAGAGGGACAGTCAGCTTCTACGACAGTGTTAATGGTTAAGGACCTTCTGCATCAAGATCATTTGAGGAGCTTGTTAAAATGTAGAATCCTGGGAGCACCTGGGTGGCTCAGTCAGTTAAGCATCTGACTGTAGTTAAGGTCACGATCTCACGGTTGGTGGGTTCAAGCCTCTGTGCTGAAAGCTCAGTGCCAGATGCCTGCTTTGGATTCTGTGTTCTCCCTCTTTCTCTGCCCTTCCCCTGCTTGTGCTCTGTCTCTCTCTGTCTCAAAAATAAATATTAAACTTTTTTAAAATGAGGAATCCTGTGTGCTACACCCCAGAATATTGATTGAGTAGGCTGCAAGTGAGGCCTAGAAGTCTACATTTTTTACCAGCTCTCACAGGTGTTCATACATATTACATGTAGAGAAGCTACAGTCCCAAGAGCTGTATTTGGGATATATGAAGGAAGCTTTGTGGTGGGGAGAGCAAGGTCAGGGAGCACAGCCTAAACCTGGCCTGTTTCACACCCCTCTCTCTCTGCTGCCTCTTTTTCATGAGAAAGTTCCTTCATTTTTTCCCCTCTACTTTCTAATTCCTATTCCTTGCCATGTACTCACACAGATATACTGCTGACTCCTGAGATTACTAAGGAAATTGCCAGAAAGATGACTCTGTTCCAACTCATATCTTGCCGATATCAAAACTGAGGCCCAGAGAGAAGAAACATGACTAAGATCACAGTAGTGGTTGATACCTGAAGTAATACTGACCCTTTTGACACTTAATCCAAAATCTTTTCAACTACTTCAGCCTGTCTCCTATCATTCAGCTGACAGAAGCTCTTTTCAGGTACTGGTAAAGTAGAAGTGTTTTGAAAGTACCTTCAAAATGGCCTCCTACAACATAGTCGTCAAAACCTTCCTTAGTTTCTTAGGTTAAACCTTCCTTAGTTTCTTAGGTTCCAAAGTTGTTTATTTTGGTTACCAGGCAACCACCTCTTTAGAATTCCATGAGTCTAGTCACTGAATTTGTAGATTCAGTGGGTGGTATCTTTGGCTATTTATTGAATTTCTTTTTGTAAACAACTTCGGGAAATTGCACTATATTTATTGATTGATGCCACAATGGATTTCTTGGTCATCCTTTGAAAATAAACCTCTAGGTCGGTACAGCTCAATATTTTCCCCCCTACTAGGCTTCATAAGGACTGCTGAGAAAAGGCAAACACATGAACATCCAGCTCCAGCATGCTTTAGATTACTAGGCTGACAGAACAAATAGTAAAGTAGAATGGGTCTGTCTTTGGGGCCTGTTCCCTTCCCCAATCATTGCCACTGGCACTCAATCTCCTTCATTCACATAGTTCAATTCCATCTCCCCTGCTCCCCAAATCCTAGCTAGATTATCAGCTGATGACACTATTTTTACAAAGGGACTCTTCAGATCCTGTATTTCTACTAGTAAAATCCCAGACCTCCAGAATACTGGTCTTCAGGAGTTCCCTTACAGAACTAATTTGTCCTGACAGTAGAGAAGATTTCTGGGCATAAGATTCTGTCTTACTGATCTGGGGCCATGCTATCCGGGTAGTTACCACCACTTGCTGACCAACCTGAGCACTCACTTCAGTGCCTAGACTTGAGCTGTGCTCAGACCCTGGGACTCTTTTTTTTTTTTTTTGAATGTTTTTATTTATTTCTAGGAGAGAGAGAGAGACAGCGTGAGCAGGGGAGGGTCAGAGAGAGAGGGAGATACAGACTCTGAAATAGGCTCCAGGCTCTGAGCTGGCAGTCAGCACAGAGCCCGACACGGGGCTCGAACCCATGAACCGCAAGATCATGACCTAAGCTAAAGTCGGATGCTTAACCGACTAAGCCACCCAGGCGCCCCCCTGGAACTCTTACAAAAGGGTGAAAAGACATGGTCTCTGAGATGAAAAGACTGAAAGACTTAAAAAATTAAACAGAATTGGGGCACCTGGGTGGCTCAGTCTGTTAAGCATCCAACTTCAACTCAGGTCATGATCTCACAGTTTGTGAGTTCAAGCCCTGTGCTGGCCTCTATGCTGACGGCTCTGAGCCTGCAGCCTGCTTCAGATTCTGTCTCCCTCTCTCTCTGCCCTCCCCTGCTCACACTCTGTCTCTCAAAAATAAATAAATGTTAACAAAAATTTTTTAAATTAAACAGAACTACCATGTGATCCAGCAATTCTACTACTTCTGGGTATATACCCAAAAGAATTGAAAGCAGGGGCTTTTATACAGGCATTTATACACCCATGTTCATAAGCAGTGCATTCACAATAGTAAATGTGGAAACAACCCCCAAATCCACCAGTAGATGAATGGATAAATAATATTCTATTGCATGCATGTAATAGAATGAAATTTGGATTCATGCTACATGTGGATGGACCTGAAAGACACACTGAAATAAGCAGACACAAAAGGACAAATACTGTATGATTCCACTTATATGAGGTGCCTAGAACAGTCAAATTTCTAGAGACGGAATGTTGAAGAGTGGCTTCCAGGGGCTGTGGTGGTTTTCAGTTTGGGTGATAAAAAAGTTCTGGAGAGGCACTCTGCGAACCAGCTGTGCGCCGAGCAGTGTAATGCAGCACCCACCCTGCGGGCCTGGCAGTTGCTTGGCATTAAAAATTTTGCTTTTTCCCGAAGGGCTCCTGGGGTGTGTTCTGGGGGGTGGGGGGCGGAGGGTGGGGAGAAGAAAACAAGTTCTGGAGATGGACAGTGGTGAGTGGTGGCGGTGGCACAACAGTGTGAGTGTATTTAACTATACACTTACAAATGGTTAAAAGGGGGGGTGCCTGGGCTGCTGTGTCCATTGGTTGTACAACTGTTGGTCTCTGCTTGGGCCTTTTTGTTTTTTAATTTTTTTTAATGTTTTATTTTATTTTTTGAGAGACAGAGAGACAGAGCATGAGCAGGGGAGGGGCAGAGAAAGAGAGGGAGACACAGAATCCAAAGTAGACTCCAGGCTCTGAGTTGTCAGCACAGAGCTGATGTGGGCCTTGAACCCACGGACATGATATCATGACCTGAGCTGAAGTCAGACACTCAACTATCGGACCCAAGCACCTCTGTGCTTGGGTCTTGATCTCCCAGTCATGGATTTGGGCCCTGCTCTGGGTGCGAAGACCACTTAAAATGGTTAAAATGGTAAATTTTATGTTGGTATATTTAAATTTGCCAATTTAAAAATTAAACAATTTAAAACAAATTAAACAATTTAAAAAACTGTTTAATTATAAAAGCTATGTTATTTCTGATAGAAATTCTGGACAAAGAAGAAAATGAAAACTACCCAAAATACAGGACACCTGGGTAGCTTAGTTGGTTAAGGGCCCACCTTGATTTCAGCTAAGGTCATGATCTCACAGTGGTGGGATCATGCCCCACAGGATCAAGCTGAGCCTGCTTGGGATACTCTCTCTCTCCCTCAGCCCCTCCCTTGCACGCACTTGTGTACCATTTCTCAAAATAAACAAACAACAACAACAAAAAAGACATTTAAAGCATAATGGTTCAGAGTACAGACCCTGGAATCTGATTGCAAAGATATAAATCCCAGTATTTAAAGTTGTTTGATCTTTAGCAAATCATTTCGTCTATCCAGGCCTTAATTTTCTTGTAAGGATTAAGAACTAGCTATTATTATTTACTTTCTTTGGTTTCTGTGCACAAAATACACTGAAATATCCCACAGGACCAGTGCAAAAGCAGTTAAAGCTATAGGAAGTTGCATGATTAATGACCAGCAAGACATAAGAACATTTGAAACTAAATAAAAAGGTTTGGTTGGGAAAGTCCTTGGGTGGTCTTATTGTGAGCAGTGGCAAACACAGGTTTTGTGGGCTTGAAAATCATGAATGTAAAATCAAATACAAGGCCTTGGTAAGGCCTTGAAGTTAATTTGATGAAAAATCCAATACTGGGTAGAACCCACAGCTTATGAAAAAGTGGGGAGCCTGTGTGGCTCAGTTGGTGGTGTCTGACTTCCGCTCAGGTCATGATCTTGCAGTTCATAGGTTCGATCCCCATATGGAACTCTGTGCTATCAGCATGGAGCCTGGAGCCTGCTTCGGATTCTGTATCTCCCTCTCTCTCTCTGCCCCTCCTCCCCCATTCGTGTTCTGTCTCTCTCTCTTTATCTCAAAAATAAATGTTAAAAAAAAAATTTTTTTTTAAACTTGACTTAAAATAAAAGTGGGGAAAAGGTGAAATGCCCTGGATGAGAGTGATCACGTTTGCCTAAATACAGCAACTTGACAGTGCGCTATGATTTCATTTGGCTATTTTTACACCTCTAGGGAATGAAGTTGAGGTCACACAGCTAATAAGACTGCAGGGCCCTAAAATGTAGGATAGTGTAGAAGATAAGGAAATGCCCTATAATTATTAAGGGGAGTGAATCAGCTAACAAATTGATAAAACTTGTCTTAGCCATTGAAAGCCAGCCCCTATCCAGCCAACACTGCACAAGCCAAAGAGCTTCTGAGAAGCAGAACTAGGAAATTCTTACCCCACATAAAAAGTGCAGGTTTTTCAGTGGGTAGAGCAAGTTCATGTGTATCTATTTTCACTCTTTCTTTATTATTTATATTTGAGAGAGAGAGAGAATGCACAAGCCAAGGAGGGGCAGAGAGACAGAGACAGAATCTGAAGCAGGCTCCAGGCTCTGAGCTGTCAGTACAGAGCTGGACCTGGGACTTAAACTCACCGAGTTGTGAGATCGTGACCTGATCCGAAGCCAGATACTTAACCCACTGAACCAGTCAGGCGCCCCTTTGGCTCTTTCTTTTAATGTTTTATTTATTTGTGTGAGAGAGAGACAGCGTGAGTAGGCGAGGGTCAGAGAGAGAGGGAGACACAGAATCTGAAACAGGCTCCAGGCTCTGAGCTAGGTGTCAGCACAGAGCCCGACGCGAGCTTGAACCCACGAACTGTGAAATCAGGACCAGAGCCGAAGTTGGACGCTTAACCGACTAAGCCACCCAGGCGCCCCTGACTTTCTTTTAATGGTGAGCTACTGACCTGATCAGCAGGGGTCTGGCCCTTCCAAGCTCAATTTGGCGGGCTGCTTGGCCGCACTGGGCGCTCAGCATACAGTTGAGGCAACCTGCCACTAGAGGGTCTCTACCCGTTTCTAACTTTCTCCACTGTGTTCAGTTGAAAGAAGTCCAAAATCAGAAAGCAAAATGGTGGCCTCCTCTGCGGCTATACTGCGAGCTTCTGGACTCCGCCTATGGGGTCAGCTGCCAGGCTCTCCAAAGCTATGGTCTGGTGGCCGGGTCTCGTGGGCACCTGCCCGGAAGATAGCGACCTGGAGCCTGGAACCTGAGGGCCGCTGCGGCTGGGACGAGCCGGTGCGCATCGCCGTGCGAGGTCTGTTCCCGGGACAGCCCGTCACGCTGCGCGCGTCCCTGCGCGACGAGAAAGGCGCGCTCTTCCGGTCCCACGCGCGGTACGAAGCGGACGCCGGCGGCGTCCTGGATCTGGCGCGCGCGCCCGCGCTGGGCGGCAGCTTCACGGGGCTCGAGCCCATGGGGCTGCTCTGGGCCCTGGAGCCCGAGAAGCCCTTGGTGCGGCTGGTGAAGCGGGACGTGCAGACGCCCTTCGCCGTGGAGCTGGAGGTGCTCGAGGGCCACGAGCCGGAGGCCGGGCACCTCCTGGGCCGGACGGTGCTGGAGCGCGCCTTCCTGCGGCCGGGGGTGCGGCGGGTGCCGGTGCGCGAGGGCCGGGTGCGCGCCACGCTCTTCCTGCCGCCAGGTGAGTGCCTTGTGCCCCAGGCTGTTCTGTACGCCTTTACCTGGTCTCCTGTACGTGTACCAAGAGTAAGGAGGTAGCTCCCGACATTGCACAGGTCTGTGGGGACGTTAACGTGTATCCTTCCTGGGGAGGTGGCTCTGTTGCTCCAAAACTGAGAGGTCAGTTAGAAGACATCATAAGGAAATGGAAAAGACAGTTGTAAGTAAAAGCAAAAACGTTTTATAGGTAGCTCCAAGTTTTTAATGATTTTTAAAATAGTTTCTCAGTATAGCAAGTTTGCTTCTAATTCCCACAGTATATGAAGGTTAAGAAAATTGTGTTGGTTAAGTGTCTGACTTTTGGTTTTAGCTCAGGTCATGATCTCAGGATTGGTGGGTTCGCATCCACCTCTGCGCTGATAATGAGGAGCCTGCTTGGGGTTCTCTCCGTCCCCCTCCTCCTGTACTCTCTTTCTTTCAAGGAAAAAAGAGGGGGAGGAAGAGACGGAGAGGAAGGAAGGAAGGAAGGAAGAAAGGAAGGAAGGGAGGAAGAAGTTGTTTCCCTTAAAAAAAAGTCAACATGGATGAATCTCAAAAAAGAGTACTGAGTGAAACAGATCCCAGAACACATTCATATCATTCCATTCAGATAAAACTCAAGAAAAAAGGCACAAAAAAAATATTGTTTAAGGTGCATGTATTAGTGGTAATACTGTAAAGAAAATTAAGAGAATGATAAAATTCAGGATAGTGGGAAGGAAGGGAAGTGGCACAGATGCTCAGGGGGCTTGGATACTGAGTGCTGAGTTATTTCTTAAGGTGTTAGGTATAAAGTGTTTGCCTTATCATCATTCAGATTTTGCATGTTAAGTATAAACTTTTTGTGTAAATGGTGAAAATGTCCAATAAACTGAGTCAGCTTAATGTATTTGAGATTCATTCATGCTCCATATATCCAATAGTTTCTTCTTGTTTCTTAGTAGTACTCCATTCTATGGGTATACTTCAGTTTTATTCATTCAACATTTGAAGTACTGGGGTTTCCAAGCTGGGTTTCAAGTCTTTGGAGATTATGAATAAAGTCACTACAAACTCTTGCATACAAGTTTTTATATGTACACACATTTTCATTTCTCTTGGGTAAGCACCTACTAGTGAGATTGTGAAATCATATGATTAAGTGTGTTTACCTTTGTAAGAAATTGCTCAACTGTTTTCCACAGTGGCTGTATTATTTTGCATTTCCACCATCAACGTATGAGGGTTCCACTTGTTCTACATGCTCTCTGGCATTTGGCATTGTCACTTTTTGCAGGGCAGTGGGCAGTTTGCTGTTTTCATTGTCTGCTTGTAAATTATTTTTAGTTAGAAAAGTAGTGTGTACTTGTTGTAAAAACTCTGTGGGGCTTAGAAGTCCTGGGTATAGGGGAAATGTGGATTGAGCCTATGCCATTGTCTGGATCTTTGAAGACCAAAGTCTTCTAGCATCTCTGATTGTCAATAGAAAACTTTGACATCACCAAGTAGATAACGCATGGCTTTTGACACCACTGCTAAGAGTTTCAAGAATAGTTTAGTTTTGTGTTTCGTTTCTTCACAGAACCTGGGCCCTTCCCTGGAATTGTTGACATTTTTGGAGTTGGAAGTGGCCTTCTGGAATATCGAGCTTGTCTGCTGGCTGGGAAGGGTTTTGCTGTGATGGCTCTAGCTTATTATAACTATGAAGACCTCCCCAAGAGCATAAAGACCCTCCACCTGGAGTACTTTGAAGAAGCTGTGAACTACCTGCTGGATCACCCTCAGGTTGGAATGTCTCTAGGTTTTGTGATCCGTGTATTGGGTGTTCTCATAGCTGCTCTTGGTTTTCATACAACTTGACAAATTCACGACAGCTACTCCCAATACCCAACACACACTACCATTTATAGTTACTTCTTGTAGACAGTTTCTCTGCAATTATATGCTATCATATATCCTGCTACTAAAGATGTTCTTTGTTGGTTTGGAATTTTAAATTTCAGTATTTTATAGTATATCATAATCAGTCCAAACACACTTGAGAACCCTAAGTTCGATACAATAAGTAGAGGGAAAGGGGAAGGGAATCACTGTCTCCAGAGGTCCCTAGGTTAAATGTTTGCCTATAACAATGCTCTCTTCTTTGTGGCCCCTCTTGAGAATACAGTATCAAAGGAAGAACTGGGCAGCCAAAGAAGCTCGTTATTAGTAAGTGTTTTTTGGCTTTATAGGCTCACAGTATCAGAGGATCAGAAGATAAACCTTACTTAGTTTACAATTCAGAGCTCACAGTGGATGGGAAGCAGTGGAACTCTTAGAAAAGGTGATAGAGTATAATGGCACCAGCACAAGATGTAGATAGACAAAAGTTAAAGTTAAATATAAGTTTGATTTCACCAATTACTAAGTAGTTCCATGACCTAGGGGCCTCCTTTTCCTCCAAAAAATTGGGATGATGATAATATATCATTTAATTCCTAGTACTTTTCTTTTATGAGGAGTAAATGGTTGAAACCAGTTAAGGGTGCTATTGGAGAACTCATAAGGAAAAAAGACTGCTGTTCACAGGTGACTCAAATGGCCGTTTGTTTGTTTGTTTTTTAAGTTTATTCATTTGTTGAGAGAGAGAGTCTTAAGCAGGCCCCTGCTTAGCATAGAGCCCAATGTGGGGCTTAAATTCAGGACCCTAAGATCACGACCTGAGCTGAGATCAAGAGTTGGATGCTTAACTGACTGAGCCACCCAGGTGCCCCTCAAATGGCCACTTGTAATAAAAGATTTTGGTAACTGTGGCAAGAGAAGTCCTTGTGAAATAGCACAAACCCAAACTACCCTGAGGGGATTAGGTAGACAAGGGAAGATGAGAAGAACAACTACAGACAATTTTGTCTCCACAAATTTTGCTGTGAAAGAGAGTAGAAAACTAGGGCAGAGTGGATGTGAGGTGGAGGGACTGTGGTGAAAATATAAGAGGTACTAGAGCATTAAGTATGCTGATGGTAATGGGCCAGTAGAGAAGAAAGTTATGAAAGAGTAGAGGGAGATGATGTTAATTGTAGGAGTGAAGTCCTGGAGAATGAAAGTGGAGGAGATCCCAAGTACAAGCAGCAGGTGGCCTTTGATAAGCACAGAGGTGCTTCTTTGTAAATGGAAGAGAAGGTATAAAGCTTTAGTTCACATGGAACTAAGTAGATCTCACAGGGGAGAATGAGGAGCAGTTCCTACTGGACTATTTATTTTCTATATATTTCAGTATGAAGAGCTGAAAACGAAAGGAACAAGGTTAAAGGTTAAGGGGATTAAGGAGGTAGGAGGTGTGACACAGTCTTTTAGAGAAATGGAAAGCACACATAAATGAAATGTGGCACGATGGTTGGGAAATATGGATGCTTATCTGAAATTTGTGGTTATGAAATGAAAGTAAGATCTGTCATCATAAATGTGTATTTTTTTCCCAGCAGCATTCACTTGCACAAGTACAGGCCTGGAGGAAGTGAATGCAGGGGGGGTTGACCAAAGTTAGTGTTTTTCCAGGCAAGTATGACCAAAGGCAGAGAGGTATTAGAGTTAAGGGTGCTTATAAGGAAGTGATAATAACAAAGAAGCTTGAAATCTAAAGTAAATGAGTGGCAAGTAAGAACACAAGAGATGTACTGGTAGTTAAAACTACGGTGGTAGTCAGTGCCACCAAGAGGTAGAAATGGATGGTACAAGAATGGTTGACCTGGAATTAGGGAAGATGGAATCAGAGAGTAGCCTGAAGCTGAGGTTTTAGAGATGATCTACTCACTGATGATGACTTGGTTTATGTTACGACAGTGGGAGTGGATGGCTGGAGCTGGGTAGAGAAAAAGATTATTGTTTATTATTGTTTAAGTTTGAGGTCAAGAAATTCAGAAGCCAAAGTATTTACTATATCCTCCACATGGTTTTTGAAGTCACCAAGAATGATGATGGAGAAACTGTGGAAAATAAGACAGAGAGGAAGAAAAGTAAACACCCCAAAGGTGTAACATTGGCAAATGGTAGAGCCCAGAATCCAGCTCAGTTCTGCGTGGTTTCCAGTTCCAGGCACTACTGATCACATTCCACTGTTCATGGACTCATTCTCCTCTCTCTATCCTTTTCTCAGGTAAAGGGTCCAGGAGTAGGGCTACTTGGGAGTTCCAAAGGAGGTGATCTCTGCCTCTCCATGGCCTCGTTCCTGAAGGGCATCTCCGCTGCTGTCATAATCAATGGCTCTGTGGCCAATGTTGGGGGAACCTTACGCTACAAGGATGAGACCTTGCCTCCTGTGGGCTTGGACCCAAGTCGAGTCAAGCTGACCAGAGACGGCTTGGTGGACATTCTGGATGTGTTGAATAGCCCTTTGGAAGGACCTGACCAGAAGAGTTTCATTCCTGTGGAAAGGGCTGAGAATGCCTTCCTGTTCCTAGTAGGTCAGGATGACCACAACTGGAAGAGTGAGTTCTATGCTAATGAGGCCTCTAAGCGCTTACAGGCCCATGGTAAGGAGAAGCCCCAGATCATCTGTTACCCTGGGACAGGGCACTATATTGAGCCTCCTTACTTCCCCATGTGCCAGGCTTCCCTACACACCTTGGTGGGCGGTCCTGTCATCTGGGGAGGGGAGCCTAGGGCTCATGCCATGGCCCAGGTAGATGCTTGGAAGCAGCTCCAGACTTTCTTCCACAAACACTTGGGTGGGAAAAGTTAGGTGGGCTCTCTTGAAAATATAACCCAGTATTTGAAGGTTGTGAGTGTGAGACTGATACATGCTAAGTATCAGTGAAAGACAGTTCAGCTGAAGTCTTATGGTAAAACTGTTGGGTTTTCATTCCTTTCTCTTTAAATAACACTCCTATTAAAAATAGTCTCTGGGGAATAAGTTTAGGAAGTCCCTGTGCTTACACCAGTGGGTTAACAAGGTTTAGGATGAAAGCATCCAAGATTATGTAAATAGGGGCAAAAGCACCCCCAGCATAGTACAAAAGCAGAAAGCTGCTTTCACAGGACAGAAGGTCCAGAACGGGTTAGTGAGTAAATAGGGTGAAGTTGCCCAGAGCAGAGCTAATTAGCAAAAGAAAGGTGCCCTGTTTACCATGAGGAAGCATGCTCTCTGTGTCTTATCCCCTAGGCAAGTTAAGATAAACATACACAGTGCCTCATGCCTGTCATAAGCAACCATCCACTCAGTGCAGATTTTGTTCTGCATTGACCCAAACCCCTAACACCGAATATCTTCGAAACCCCCTTTCTCTCACACACGAGTTAATGTTCAAGGTTTCATGGTCTCTTTCTGAATGTCCATCACGTTTGTAAGCCTTCTGATCCTAATAAAAATGGAGCAGGGGCCCTTACTTGGGCTCTTGTCCCCTCCTGGACATTAGCCTCTCTCGCATTTAATTCTGCGTCCACTCTCTTGCTAGACAAGAGAGAACTCCAGACTCAAAGTCTGTGACAAGTCTCATACAAACAATGTCAGGAATGAAAAGAGAGCCTTAAGTATAAGCAACTTTAGTTAAAGCTTAAATATTGGGACATTACAGATAAAGCTACTGTTTCCTTTCAGTGCTCTCAGCCTTGTCTCCACTGTCGGTGAGCAAGAATTCCTGTCAGACCATAGGTCCTTCTAGCTGGACCAAGAATCAAATTGACATGAGACGTATTAATAGGAGAGAATCAAATTTGATAGCATATGCACAGGAAATATACACAGACATGGAAATATATTTACAATTATAGAAAAAGAAAAGGAAGATTATTAAAACTTTTTTTAATGTTTATTTTTGAGAGAGAGAGAGGCACAGAATCCAAAGCAGGCTCCAGGCTCTGAGCTGTCAGCATACAGCCCAACATGGGGCTCAAATACACGACCGTGAGATTATGACCTGAGCCAAAGTCAGATGCTCAACCGACTGAGCCATCCAGGTGCCCCAAGGAGAGGAAAATTATTAAGATGTAAACATGGAAACATGATCTTTTTTTAAAAATATGGATTAGATTTATATTATTTATATATCCCATCCTCTTTTGTTTTTTCATTGTATTTTTCTAAATTACTACATTACTGAGAATCCTGCCTCACATTCAGATAGCACCTAAATAAATAAAATGTCATTTTGAAAAAAGCTCTTAGTAAGGGTGCTAACTAGAGGCTTGTGGTCTCTGGCTCTGCCAAGTCAGGACTAAAATAGAAGAAAATTGAAAGCTAAAAGAAACAAAAAGCAGGGTGCCTGGGTGGCTCAGTCAGTTAAGAACCCGACTCTCGATTTTCATGATCTGCTGGTTGGTCAAGCTCTGTATCAGGCATCTCACTAGCTGTTGAACCTGCTTGAGATTCTCTCCCTCTCTCTTCCTGTCCCTCTCCCTCCTTGCAGGAGTGCATTGGGTCTCTCTCTCACTCAAATAAACTTAAAAAAATAAAAGAAACAAAAATCTGTGAAAGACTGGAAGAGTTTGTTTTCTTTCTTTTCTTTTTTTTTACATGAAGAAAATGTGCTGCTTATAGTTTCTAGTCTCCACTAACCTCAGTGGGCTGAGGGATGTCTCTTCTACCCATGCCCAGGAATGCAATAGCAGGGAAGTGGCTTTCTCTCTCTGCACTGCTGATTGTGCTTTCCACATGACTTCCTAAGCACATGGGCAAGAAAAACCAGACTGGTTTAACTATACTCTCCAAGGCACTCTCTTTGCTTGTTTATCATGCTGGAATACTTGGCACCCTCAAAGATTCTGGAGCAAGTTCCCGAGAAAGCCTCAGTACAGAAACAAAAAGATGTTAAGAGTGTGGATGGCCAGGGACACCTGGGTGGCTCAGTCGATCAAGGGTCCAACTCTTGATTTCAGCTCAGGTCATGGTCTTGTGATTTGTGGGTTTGAGCCCCAAACTGGGCTCTGTGCTGACAGTGTGAAGCCTGCTTGAGATTTTTCCCCCTCTCTCTGCCCCTCCCCAACTCACACTCTCTCTGTCTCTCCCAAAATAAATAAACTTAAAAAAAAAAAAGTGTGGATGACCTTGTCCCTTGACTAGGCCTTGGAGCACAGACACAGGGAGGTGAAGAGACCCTCCTTTCATTCCTTCTGAAATAAGATGGAGGTATTAACAAGTAGGGGAAATAGCATTTTAGTGTAGAGGTGAAACAGAAGAATAAAAGTGCCATAGGGACAGTATTATATAAGGATGGGACAAACCACATCGAACATGGTAGACAGGTGGGGAGGACTTAAGTGGCATTTCAGACGGGACTTGAATTATAGGTAGGACTTAAAATTGGGGGCTATTGGCCTTTTTTTTTTTTAAGGTAATATATGTTTATTGTAGAAATACTGAAAATTATAAAGAAGTACAGCAGGCATCTGTACTTAGTTACTCACTACCCAATTGTACAGATTGGAAAAGGGGACAGGGTGTAACTTTGTGATGAGAAAGCTTGACAAATGCTGCCTTACCCAGGTAAACTGCAGTGATAAGTCATGTTGATACCATGTAACCTTGATAAGGTGTTGAAAGCGGCACCTTAAGTCTGTGGTCTTCCTCCTAAGAACCCATGACCCTAGTTTCAAGTATCAGGCAAGCCCAAATTAAGGGACATTCTGGACTATACCTCACCAAAATAGTCAAAACCGTCAAGATCATGAAAAACAAAGAAAGTCTGAGAAACCGTCAGAGCCAAGAAGAGCCTAAGGAGACATAACTGTAGAGGTGGTTTTTAGGCAAACAGGCTTAAGCAATGGGATACAGAAAGGGCCCAGAGTGACCACTTGGCTGAATACAGACAGGCCCATCAGGCAACAAACTAACAAAAATCCACAGGCCCTAACTAACCAATGGGCTACTTATAACGGCACAGTTAACAGTTACCAAAAGAGGGAGAACACCGTACCTCCTCATCTCTCCCGTTTAAAAACAGCCCCTACCCACTGCCTAGTTGTAGACACTTCTCTTTTGCTGTCCTGGCTGCTCCCTCTTGCAATACACATCTATGGCCTTTGTTCTGCCTCAGGTGAATTTTACCTCCTGTGCCACCGCCTTCCAATTGATTTGTCACCCCACATTTGGGGGCCCCTATCTGATTGAGACACACCTCATTTAGACACCACAATGACTGCTAATGTAATATGGTATCCTAGATGGAATACTTGAACAGAAAAAGGACATTAGGGAAAAACTAAGGAAATAGGGACAGAGTATGGAGTTTAGTTAATAATGATACATCAATATTGGTTCATTAATTGTGACAAACGTGCCATCGTCATGTAAAATGCCAACAAAAGGGGAAACTGGGTGCTGCGTATACAAAAGTTCTCTTATTTTGCACCTTTTCTGTAAATTAAAATTATTTTAATTTTTTTTTATTTTTATTTATTTCTAGGAGAGAGAGAGAGACAGCGTGAGCAGGGGAGAGTCAGAGAGAAAGAGGGAGTCACAGACAAACAGGCTCCAGGCTCTGAGCCGGAAGTCAGCACAGAGCCCAACGCGGGGCTCGAACCCACGAACCACGAGATCATGACCTAAGTGAAAGTCGGACGCTTAACCGACTAAGCCACCCAGGCGCCCCTGTAAATTAAAATTATTTTAAAATAAAAGGTTTATCTAAGTATTTAAGAAAGAAAGCACAATTAAAATTTTGCTTCATTTTCTTCCAGTTTTTTTTCTATATGTGTGTGTGTATTCATACTTTACTGTGTGTATAGATTTTTGTCCTGCTTTCTATTGACCTAACATCATACAATGAGCATATGCCATACCAATTATGTTGACAAGATTTCATAATCTATAATGACCTAAGCAGTTTTCTATTTTTGGACATATCAGTTTAAAAAATAGCTTAGTTGGGGCGCCTGGGTGGCTCAGTTGGTTAAGCGTCCAACTTCTGCTCAGGTCATGATCTCACAGTTCATGGATTCAAGCCCCACGTCGGGCTCTGTGCTGACAGCTAGCTCAGAGCCTAGAGCCTGTTTCCAGTTCTGTGTCTCCCTCTCTCTCTGACCCTGCTCATGCTGTCTCTCTCTCAGAAATAAAACATTAAAAATTAAAAAAAAAATAGCTTAGCTGCAGGGCATCTAGGTGGCTTAGTTGGCTGCAGGTCCAACTGCATTTTGGCTCAGGTTATGATCTCATGGTTCATGAGTTTGAACCCAAAGTTGGGCTCTGCTGCACTGACAGTGCCGGAGCGCACTCTCCCCATCTCTCTCTGCTCATCCCCCACTCGTGCTCATGTTTGCTCTCTCAAAATAAATAAATGAACTTAAAAAAATTAAAAACAGGCACCTGGGTGGCTCAGTCATTTGGGCATCCAACTTTGGCTCAGGTCATGATCTCATGGTTTGTGAGTTCAAGCCCCACGTTGGGCTGTGTGCTGACAGCTCAGAGCCTGGAGCCTCCTTCGGATTCTGTGTCTCCCTCTTTCTCTGCCCCTTCCCCACTCACACTCTGTCTACCCCTACCTCAAATATAAATAAATGTTAAAAAAATTTTTTTTAATTATTAAAAAATTAACAGTTTAGCCGTAATGATTAGTGTTGTGATGATTATCTCTGAAAATTCATTTCTGTGTAGATCTCAGACCATTTCCTTGGGATGTAGAAGACATCCCTGTTAAAAAGTAAGACTGGAAATACAAGTTTCTCCTTTAGAGATAATGGATAGGTTCTGTATAGTTTAAAAGAAGATTCTAGGAGCACCTGGATGGCTCAGTCCATTACGCATCCAACTCTTGGTTCTGGCTGAGATCATGATCTCACAGTTCCATGAGTTTGAACTCCACATTGTGCTCTGCACTATCATCACAGAGCCTGCTTGAGATCCTCTCTCCCTCTCTCTGCCCCTCCCCAACTCGCGCTGTCTCTGTCTCTCTTAAAGTAAATAAATAAACTAAAAAAAAAAAAAAAAGTTCTAGTTCAGCAAGTTTATAATTTTAAGGAAAAACAAGTTGCAAAGTTAATTTATTTCCAAGCATCTCTGTATAAAAAGGTATTGGTCACTAATCAACTAACATTTTGATTTTAAAAAGATAAGAATTTTTTTTCTAATGCTATAAAATTACATATTTGAGTTTTCATAGGTATAAACGCTCTTTGTCTTATAGGTGTTTCAAATAGTTTGAAAAATTGTTCAGATGACTGCGTATATCAGTAAGATTTGTGGTTTGTTATGTAAGCCAGTAGAGCTTCTTATGCTTGCTTGCTTGCTTTCTTTTTTTAAAGTAGACTCTATGCCCAGCATGGAGCCCAATGCGGGACTTGAACTAGGACCCTAAGATCAAGACCTGAGCTGAGATCAAGAGTCCAACACTTAACTGACTAAGCCACTCAGGCGCCCCTTCTTGTGCCTTGTTTTAAAAAAATACATTGTGTTCCAGCTTTATGAAATCTGTTTATCTTGATTGTGTTAAGAAGAATAATCTAAGATTCCTCTTCCTACTACTACAGTAGAAATAGGTATGCTGATTGTTTTTTTAAATCATAAATACAATGCCTGTCTTGTTTGTTTAATCATTATCTTTGACAATCAGTGGTACCTTGTAACTCTGACTTGGTTTTATAGGGTAGTCTGTCTCAGTGACAAATTCTACAGTCCTCACTAAGACTTTTTTTAGGGCCACCTGGGTGGCTCAGTCAGTTAGGCATCAACTCTTGATTTCGGCTCAGGTCATAATCTCATAGTTCGTGAGTTCAAGCCCCGAGTCTGGCTTTGTGCTGATAGCTCACAACCTGCTTGGGATCCTCTCCCCCCGCCTCTTTCTCTGCCCTTCCCCCTGTTCTCTCATTCTGTTTTTCTCTTAAAATAAGTAAATAAACTTTAAAAAAAGATTTTTTAAAAATCCCTGTAAAGTGAGATTTTTCTCTATGGGAACTAGACCAAGTCTGAGTTTTAGAAATAAGAGTTATCAGTGAGGAGAAGAAGGTGGAGTAGGAGGACCCTGAGATCACCCCGTCACACTTTTATAACTAGATATCATCCGTATCCAAGTCAGTAAACCAGAGAGCCATCCAAGACTGGCAGAACTAATGCCACAACCAAATATAGAGAAGGAGCTGCATCTGAAAGGTTAGAAAGGTCAGAAAGGCAGAGGGAAGCTACCCACAGTAGGGAGGGAGCTGTGTGCCCAGAGAGGGCAGAGAAACAGGCCCTTGCACCAATCCCCATAATGTTTGGCTTTTAAAAACAGAGGGGATGAATTCCTTGAGTTTGTATAATGAATGAGACTTGGAGCCTAGAGCTTTAAAAATCAGTTGACTCAGCACTGGACAAGCTGGAGAGTGAGTGACAAAGAGACAGCAGCCTGCACAGAGAGGCAACATAAAAACAGCAGTTTATACAATGCCAGGGGGAAGGTGGTGGGACAACAAATGGGTGACAGATAGTATGTTGGGGGACTTGGAAAACAAGAGAGCTGGCAGGTACCATTTCCTTCCCTCACTCTCAGCATAAATACAGGGCCATTGTGGAGGCAGGGCTGTACAGGCACTTGCTACCTAACCTGCTAGAGAGTGTGCCAAGCCCATGAGTTCTCCTGAGCACTTGCCCACTCCAAACATGCTTCCTTGGCCCTGGATTCAGGGAAAATTTTGTTAAAACTGCACACAGTCCCACCCAGCCACAGGGTGCACAGCTGCTGCCCTGAGCTGCCTCTGGCTGGTGCACAATGCCTAGCCACAATTTGGGCTGCTCCCAGCTAGAGGGTGCACAGCTGCCACTATGTGCCCCCAGCCACACCCAGCTGTGCCCTATCATTGCTGTGCATGGTGCCCAATCTCTCACCCCAGCCACACTAGTATCTGGCCCCCACAGGGCTTCACAGTGCTTTGAGGGATCTCAGATTGGACTAGTGATACAGCAACATTTTGGTATGTCTGCCACCTGCTCCCAAGTTTCTCAGAGGGCATGCCCCCTCAGAACTGGCCTGCCTGGGTCTCACTAACACTATACAGAGCAAGCACAGCCCCAAACAGGCAGAGTCAGTGCAGACAACTGCACTGAAAGGAAAAGTGACTCCCACAACACAGGAGCATAAGCAACACACATAGGATACCCTCCTGAAGTGCCAAGTTCTGGGACCTCTTCTTCATAAAGTCACCACTTTCAAGAACAAACAATATAGCTGACTTTCTTAACAGAAACAGACATAGAGAAACAGACAAAATGAGGAGACAGAGAAAATTTTCCCAAATGAAAGAACAGGACAAGGCCTGGAATCTAACTGAAATGGTTATAAGTAACATGCCTGACAGAGAATTTAAGGCAATGATCATAAAGATACTCACTGGACTTGAAAAAAGAGTGGAAGACTTGCATGATATCCTTAACACAGAGGTAAGGAATAACAGCAGAGAAAAGGGGCTCATTAAACAAAATGAGAGGCATGCTTGATAGAATGAACACCAGGATGGAAGAAGCAGAGGAACGAATTATAGTGACCTAATGGAAAGTAATCACCCTGAACAAAAGGGAGAAAAAAGAATCATGCAAAATGAGAATAGACTTAGGGAACTCAGTGACTCCATCAAATATATTAGAATTATAGGAGTCCCAAAGGAAGAGAGAGAAAAGGGGGCAGAAATTTTATTTGAAGAAAATAATAGCAGAAAACTTCCCTAATCTGGGGAAGGAAACAGATGTCCAGATTCAGGAGGCACAGAGAATGCCCATCAAACTCAACAAAAGCAAGGACTCAGTTGGTTCGGTGTCTGACTCTTGATTTTGGTTCAGGCCATGATCTTATGGTTCCTGGATCTGAGCCCTGCATTGGACTCAGCAGTGAGCCCTCAGTGTGGAGCATGCTTTGGATTCTCTCTCCTTCTCTCTATCCCTCTCCCAAATGTGCACATGGGCTCACATATACACTCTCTCTCAAAATAAATAAACTTTAAAAAGAACCCACAAAAGTAGACCCACACCAAGATATGTTGTAATTAAACGGATAAATATAGTGATAAAGAAAAAAAATTAAAAGCAGTAAGACAAATGAAAACAGTAACTTACAAGGGAAAACCCATAAGACTAGCAGGAAATTTTTTACAGAAGCTTTGCAAGCCAGAAGGGAGTAGCTTGATACATTCAAAGTGCTAAATGGGAAAAACCTGCAGCCAAGAATACTCTATCCAGCAAGACTGTCATTCAGAATAGAAGGAGAGAGGGGCGCCTGGGTGGCTCAGTTGGCTGAGCATCTGACTTTGGCGCAGGTCATGATCTCAAAGTTTGTGGGTTCAAGACCCATGTCAGGCTCTGTGGGGCTCTGAGCCTGGAGTCTTCTTCAGATTCTGTGTCACTTTCTCTCTCTCTCTACCCCTCCCTTGCTTGAACTCTGTCTCTCTGTCTCTCTCAAAAATAAATAAACATTTAATAAATTTTTTAAAAAAGAATAGAGAGTTTCTCAGACAAACACTAAAGGAGTTCATGACCACTAAACCAGCCTTGCAAGAAATATTAAAGTGGACTCTGACTGGAAAGGAGAAACCAAAATTGTCAGTATAAAGGTAGGAAACACAAAAGCAGTAAAAATGAATATTTCTATAAAAAATCAGTCAAGGAACTAACAAAACAAAAGGATGTTAAATATAATAAATATATCTAAAATACCTAAAATGTGGTAAGGAGATGAAAAAAGAATGAGTTCAAACTTAAGCAATCATCAACTTAATATAGACTGCTATATCCAGAAGAGGTAATATACAAACCTAATGCTAACCATATATCAAAAACCACTAATAAATATAGAAAGAATAAAGAGGAAGAAATCCAGGGGCACCTGGGTGGCTCAGTCAGTTGAGCATCCAACTTCAGCTCAGATCATGATCTTACGGTTCGTGGGTTTGAGCCCCACATTGGGCTCTGTGCTGACAGCTTGGAGCCTGGAGCCTGCTTCAGATTCTGTGTCTCCTTCTCTCTGCCCTTCCCCTACTCACACTCTGGCTCTCTCTGTGTCAAAAATAAACATTAAAAAAAGGAGGTAAAACTTGTACCATTTGCAGATGACATGATACTATATATACAAAACCCTAAAGACTCCACAAAAAAACTGCTGGAACTGATAAACAAATTCAGTAGTCACAGGATACAAAATCAATATACAGGAATCTGTTGCATTTCTATAAACCAACAATGAAGCAGCAGATAGGGAAATTAAGAAAGTAATCCTATTTACAGTTGCGCCAAAAATAATAAGATACCTAGGAATAAACTTAACCAAAGAGGTGAAAGATCTGTACTCTGAAAACTGTAAAATACTGATGAAAGAAACTGAAGATGATACAAAGAAATGGAAGATACTACATGCTCATGGGTTGGAAGAACAAATATTGTTGAAATGTCTATACTACCCAAAGTAACCTACACATTTAATGAAATACCTTTCAATATACCAACAGCATTTTTCACAGAGCTGGAACAAACAATCCTAAAATTTGTATGAAACCACAAAAGACCCCAAATAGCCAAAGCAATCTTGAAAAAGAAAAGCAAAGCTGGAGGCATCACAATTCCAGACTTTAAGTCATATTACAAAGCTGTAGTGATCAAAACAGTATGGTACTGGCACAACAAAACAAAACAAAACAAAACAAAACAAAACAAAACAAAAAACAGGCACATAGACTAATAGAACAGTTTAGAAAACCCAGAAATAAACCCACAGTTATATATGGTCAATTAGTATTCGGCAAAGCAGGAAACAGCATTCAACAGGTAGGACAGTCTCTTCAACAAAGAGTGTTGGGAAAACTGGACAGCAACATGCAAAAGAATGAAAGTGGACCACTTTCTTACACCATACACAAAAATAAATTCAAAATGGATTAAAAACCTTAATGTGAGACCTGAAACCATGAAAAATCCTAGAAAAGAACACAGGCAGTAACCTCTTTGATGTAAGCCATAGCATTTTTTTTTCTTGATATGTCTCCTGAGGCAAGGGAAACAAAAGCAAAAACAAACTATTGAGGCTAAATCAAAATTAAAAGCTTCTGGGGCACTTGGGTGGCTCAGTGGGTTGAGCATCAGACATCGGCTCAGGTAATGACCTCATTGTTTGTGAATTCAAGCCCCATATCAAGATCCGTATTGACGGTACAGAGCCTGCCTGGGATTCTCTCTCTCTCTCCCCTCACTTGCTGCCCCACCCCCCAAATAAATAAATATGGGCACCTAGGTGGCTCATTTGGTTGGGTGTCAGACTTTGGTTCAGGTCAGGATCTCACTGTTCATGGGTTCGAGCCCTGTGTTGGGCTCTGTGCTGACAGCTCAGAGCCTGGAACCTGCTTCAGATTCTGTGTCTTTCTCTCCCTCTGCCCCTCCCCCACTTGTGCTCTGTCTCTGTCTCAAAACTAAATATACATTTATTTAAATAAATAAATAGACTATAAAAAACAAAAAAACTTCTGCATAGTGAAGGAAACAATGAACAAAACTAACAGGCAAACTACAGAATGGGAGAAGATATTTGCAAATGACATATCCCATAAAGGGTTAGTACTCAAAATATAGAAAGAACTTATAAAACTTGAAACTCAAAAAACAAATAATCCAATTTAAAAAGGTACAGAAGACATGAACAGACATTTCTCCAAAGAAAACATACAGATGGCCAACAGACACATGAAAAGATGTTCATTATCACTTACCATCAGGGAAATGCAAATCAAAACTACAATGAGATATCACATCATTCCTGTCAGAATGGCTAAAATCAACAACACAAAAAACAACAGGTGTTGAAAAGGATGTGGAGAAAAAGAAACACTCATGCAGTGTTGGTGGGAATGCAAGCCGGGGCAGCCGCTATGGAAAACAGTATGGAGGTTCCCCAAAAAGCTAAAAATAGAACTACCCTATGATCTCACAATCACACTACTGGGTATTTACCCAAAAAATACAACACTAATTCAAAAGGATCCGTGTACCTCTATGTTTATAGTAGCATTATTTACAATTGCCAAGATATAGAAGCAGCCCAAGTGTCCATGGATTGATGAATAGCTAAAAAAGATGTGGTGTATAGATACACAATAGAATATTATTCAGACATAAAAAATAATCAAATCTTGCCATTTGCAACAACATGGATGGAGCTAGAGAGCATAATGCTAAGTAAAATAAGTCTGTCAGAGAAAGACAAATACTGTATGATTTCGCTGATATATGGAATTTAAGAAACAAATGAGCAAAGGGAGAAAAAAAGAGACAGACAGACAAATCAAGAAACAGCCTCTTAACTATAGAGAACAAACTGATGGTTACCAGAGGGGAGTTGGGTGGGGGGATGGGGATTAAGGAATACAATCATCATGATGAGGACTGGGTGATGTATGGAGGTGTTGAATCACTATACTGTACACCTGAAATTACTATAGCACTGTATGTTAACTAACTGGAATTAAAATAAAAACTTTTTTAAAAATAAAAATAAATTCCAGTTATCTTTTTTTATGAAGATGGACAGAGCCCATACAAGGTGAAACAAAGAGACTGCAGGCATTAATGATGGAATCTATTTGGATTTAAGAAGGAGAATCAGCCAATCAGTTGAGTATGAATTAGTTTGGGCTCCAATGGTCACAGCAAGTGAGAAAGACTGCTCTTTTCCCCTACTACAGTATAAATACTTCTGGTACCTCTGATTGAGGAGTAAGTTTCTTCCCTAGAAATTGATTATTAATTGCATTAAAATCTGAAGTATGAATAGAGTTACCACCTCATACAAATAAAGGCAGTGTCCTTCAGGGTAACCTGGACTGAGTAGTTGTAAGATAGCCAGAGTTGCAAGGATGCTTGTAATTTTAATTTGAAGGATGCTTCTTTTTCTCTGAAGCAAATGGCAATGAACTGGATCAAAAAGTGGAGAAATTACCACATGAGCCAAAATGTGGTCTCACTTTTGTACATTAGAAGGCCATGCCATCCATCCCCTAGCAAGTCCACAAAGTGATAAGAAGTTATATGTGTATGATGGGTCAGAAAGGAGACTCTCCACCGATAAACTTCTGCTCCTGAGCTGGAATGTAATTGATTCTCTGTGACAACACAATTGAAAGCATGTTATACTCTCAGAAGTTCTTTGGGTAATAAACAGTGCTCCAAAGCAAATGACCCTTCTTCAGGAGCTTTTATGCGGAAAAAGTTTAGGCTCACAGAAGGAAATCTCCCCCGAAGAGAAATTTCTTTATGCTTCTTCAAACTTTTCTGACATGAAAAAAAAAAAAGAAACAAAAAACCCTGCATGAACATTTTCCCTAGATGTGTAAGCCTCACATGAACTGAAGTGATGGCTCCAAAGGAGGCTTCTTCCATTAGCACTCTTGCTTCAATAACATATGAAAGATATAGTCATAGCTATAAATTATAAGATATCATATCAAATAGCTATACTTGTATTGAATGAATAAGTTTGTATATTTTATGGTTTGGGAATGTAAACAAATAGAAAAACAAAATTTCATGCTTTTCTAGGGATAATTTGGTTATGCTTTTTCTATGTCTTCCCTTTCTTGGAATTTTTTTGTAATCCCTGCCCCCCCAAAAAAAGGCAACACAAAAATTCACTGGCACTTTAGGTTATGACTAATAAGTAACTTTCTCTCTGAAGCTAAAAATGTTTAAACTATATAACTTTAATATGTTTGAGTTACTCTTGTTACTTTTTTAATAAAAAAAAAAGATACTTGAGGATGAGTGTATTCCCTGACAGAAATAAAGGGATGAATGAACTTATTACTATGTCTCTACAGAAGTTAAGAAGGAATAGCCTCATTCAATTTTAGAATGTAATCTATCTAGTTCTACCAAAGAAACACATGAAATTAGGGATGCCTGGGTGGCTCAGTCGGTTGAGCATCCGACTTCAGCTCAGGTCATGATCTCATGGTCCCATGAGTTTGAGCTCCATGTCGGGCTCTGTGCTGACAGCTCAGAGCCTGGAGTCTGCTTTGAATTCTGTGTCTCCTTCTCTCTCTGCCCCTTCTCCGCTCATTCTCTGCCTCTCAAAAAATGAATAAATGTTAAAAAAAAATTTTTTAAAAGAAACACATGAAATTGAACTATTTTGGGGTACTTGGGTGGCTCAGTCAGTTAAGCATCCGACTTCAGCTCAGGTCATGAGCTCACAGTTTGTGAGTTCGAGCCCCACATTGAGCTCTGTGCTGACAGCTCAGAGCCTGGAGCATGCTTCAGATTCGGTGGCTCCCTTTCCCACTACCCCTCCCCCACTCATGCTCTGTCTCTCTCTCTCTCTCAAAAATAAATAAACATTAAAAAATTAAAAAAAAAGAAACGCCACAGCTTTAAAAAAAAAAGAAATTAAACTATTTAAAATCTTTAAACTATTTAAACTTTGACTATTTAAATTTTGCATTTCAATATAATCTTCCACTCAAAAGGTAAATTCTTAGCTACTACACTAAGTGCTAGTTCCCCATGACAAAGTATTACATTTATTGTAGAAGATAACTCAAAGAACAGAATAATTGGTTTATAGTTAAGATGTGTTATAATTTTTTTTAAGTTTTATTTATTTAAGTACTCTCTACACCCCGCATGGGGCTTGAACTCATGACTCAGAGATCGAGAGTCTCATGTCTTAAGATTTTTAGAGCTTCCAGGTTGAACTCATCCACACTGGGAGAGTACCCCAACTCTATGGAGACAGTAGCTCCCATGTTCAAAGCCCTCCTAGTCCTCGCCCCAAGTATCTCGTCATTTGGCTGTTCATGTCTCTCCTTTATCATATTCTGTAATAAACTGGTAAACGTAAATATGCATTTTCCTGAGTTCTGTGAGCTGCTCTAGCAAATTGAACCTGAGGAGAGGGTTGTGGGAATCTCCAACACCCCCTTAACCTGTGAGATCAGACACTATCTCTAGGTAGTTAGTGTTAGAATTGAATTATATTGTAGGACACCCAGCTTATATGACAGAAAATGCTTGGTTTGAGGGAAAAGCTCCACACATTTAGCGACTAGAAATGTCAGAAGTGAAGTGTTCTGTGTGAACAGTAAAGGAGACACACAGGACAGACAGACATCGGGTGAGAACTATATGTTTTCCGTAATATACAGAAGGCATTTTAGGAAATGGAAGTAACAGAGACTCAGCAGTGTCAAGTCATGCATGTTCAAGTACTGGTAGTCCACAGTAGAGTACAGGGTATAGATAAAATAGCAGCATATTAAAACTACAAAGGTAGGAGTATGCCATGTGGCAGGCAGCCTTAAATTTATTTAATTAGACAGGCAAAGGGACACCTTAAAGATTTGCAAAGGAAATGATATAATTGACATCATTCTTTACAAAATATGGTGTGCAGGGGCCCCTGGGTGGCTCAGTCATTAAACATCCGACTTCAGCTCAGGTCATGATCTCGCAGTCTGTGAGTTTGAGCTCTATATTGGGCTCTGTGCTGACAGCTCTGACCCTGGAGGCTGCTATAGATTCTGTGTCTCCCTCTCTCTCTGCTCCTCTCTCACTCATGCTCTATCTCTCTGTCTCTCACAAATAAATAAACGTTAAAATTTTTATAAAAAAGAATATTGAAAAAAAAAGAAAATATGGTGTGATGGTGTGCAATACCCACACAGACACTATTACAATGGCTTAAAAGAAGAGTGGCCCTTATCTATCTTTCTATCTTTCACACTTTATGGGATCTCATACTTTGTTAGTACTTTCTAGTTAGACCCAAAAGATGTAGAGAGGGAGGAGGACTGTTTCCTTTCCTAAAAGAGGTTTTATCCTGAATAGCACCTGGAGGCTCGCTCTACATGGACATCAGGATGGATCTAGGGAGGCTCCAGGGGCAGGCACTAAGCAAACCCCATTTTAGGAGAGGACAATGCTCAGGCTTCTCCATCCCTTTAGAGGCCATTAACTGTACTGCATGTAGCTAATTAGATCCACTTGAATAAATACCCAACCTCAATGAGCTACCTCTCCCTGTTTATGCCCCTACTCCTACTTATGTACATAAGATCTCCCTGAGCCAAACTCTAAACTTGTTTAAAGGAATTCACGGTTGGGGCACCTGGGTGACTCAGTGGGCTAAAGGAATTCACGGTCCTATAGCAATAGGATATAGCCAAATCTACAGTACAGAAATGGTTTCCTGAGATAAATCTAACAAGTATTACTCCAATCCAGTGGTGAAGCTCAACTATATTTTGGTGCCATGCCTGTTAAAACTTCCACGAGCATTCCCATGCTGGGCACAAATCCCCATTTAGGACACACATGGGTTAGGGCTCCGACAATCCATGGAGAGCACTCAATCTGGGAAAATTCCTCACTGCTGGCCAGGCAAAGCCCCTCCGAGATGCCACAAGACAGAATTTCAAACTATGTTGTTTTCTCTTGACCCTTACCATTATACAATATATGATTATCTTAGGAGAGTGCAATAGTTAAAGCTTGTTCTAAGTAAATGCCAGATTCCAAATTTGAATCTATCAAAGCCCTCCTCATACCTATGCGTCCTATTCCTCTCTGTTAGAAATTCAGTTTGGTGAATGTTGGATTCCAAAGCACCACAGGGGCTCAGCTTACCCATCCACTTCCTGGCATCCAACTAGTCTTTTTCTTAAGTTTTTAAAATTTATTTAAGTAATCTCTACACCCAACGTGGGACTTGAACTCACAACCCCAACATCAAGAGTCACATGCTTCTCCAACTGAAACAGCCAGCCACCCTTCAATTAGTCTTTATTAGTTATTTGATTAGTACTTTTCATTTTCAACTTATGCCAAACACCAAAATGCATTTTTCATTGTGAAATATACAGAAAAGTGCATTAAACAAATATACCACTAATGAATAAGTTTAAAAAGAATATCCATGAAAAAAAGAGAACATCCATGTGATCAACACTCAATTCCAATGTGTAGCTGGTTGGTTTTTTTTCTTAATTCTGAATATGTACTTTTCTTTTAAAAAATTCTTACACTCAGCATAGTAATGCTGGAAAATCACTGAAAGAAAACTATCCGTAAATAAACATTCCCTACTTCAGAAAAGTCTAAGAATCACAAAGTCTGCAGGATCTTGACTAGTCAAAGACTATAACCCTAATTTAATCAGTATGATTTTGAAAGGTTTTAAATATATAATTTAAAAAATCCATTCTTGCAGAAGAGCAAACTTTAAAATAGGCTACTAACTGAGAACTGTGGAAAAAAGGAGGGGGAGAGCTAAACCAGAGTTCTAAGGATGCATAAACTGTCAAGCCAGTGTAATTTCTTGGATTCTAATGGAAAGCATTGTTTTACTTTTTTATTAAAGTTCATCAATATCCAATACTTTGTCTCTATGTTTTATCTGTGTTTATGTCTTTATGTTTTAGTCTTGGGGTGATATTACCTCAGAATATTGATTTTACTTCATTTTCTGAGAAAAATTAGATAATTCCATGCTTGTTGTAGACAAGTAGATGATTTCTTCAGCCCTGAAATCTGCTGCCCATCAATCCTAGGCAACTCTTCTTTACATCAGCTTTTCTGAGTGTCAGGACAGCCCGCTGATTGATCTTACTGACAAGAATAGTGTATCGTCCATACTTGTTGAGGATTTGTCAAGAATTGGTTCTAGGAATTTGACAGATTTCTTGTGTCACTCCCCGTTCCAGCAACATCCATTTGTTTGAGCTCTATTTCAATACTCATTACTATTCTAGTATCAACAAAATTTCTGCTAGGAATTTCCTGTGGGTTTATCTTATCTCACTTGTGTGAGAAAAGCTTCACCTCTGCCTTCTTAGGGTTTCTGCCTGAGCCTGAGAATTAAATTGACTTAAGACAGGGACACCTGGGTGGCTCAGTTGGTTAAGCGTCCATCTCTTGATTTTGGCTTAGGTTATGGTCTCACGGTTTGTGGGATCAAGCCTTGCTTAGGACTCTGTACTGACATTGCAGAGTCTGCTTGGGGTTCTCTCTCTCTCTCTCTCTCTCTCTCTGTTTCTCCCCTGTTCATGTTCTCTCTCTCTCTCAAAAATGAATAAAATAAAAATTCAAATTGACATACAACAGATTAACAAAAGAAAAGCATACCAATTTGATTTTTACATGTACAATTCTTTACCCAAAGAAGTGGCAATACCTAAGTACTTATATACTAGATTGAACAGAGTGGCAATTGTCAAAAAGTAAAGTATATGGGGAAACTAAAGGAAGAGAAGTTTTTGTTGATGGTTGGTTGGTTGGTTGGTTTTTTAAGCCCAACGTGAGGCTCAAACTCACAACCCTGGAATCAAGACTTGAACTGAGATCAAGAATCTGACATTTGAATTGCCTGTGTGGCTCAGCTGGTTAAGTGTCTGACTTCGGCTCAGGTCATGATCTCACAGTTTGTGAGTTCAAGCCTCATACTGGGCTCACTGTTGTCAGTGCATAGCCTACTTTGGATACTCTGTTGCCCTCTCTCTCTGACCCTCCCCCCTCTCAAAAATGAATAAATATTTTTTAAAATTTCAAAGAAAAAGAATATGGTGCTTAACTGACTGAGTCACCCAGGGGCCCCAGGAAGATAAGTATTTTAATAAGATCTTGTGTAGATTTCTCTCAGCCTTGACTCATACTTCTGATATTAAGACTGATTTCTTTCCTCCTGGTATTTGGAGGGTGGTTTTCACCTGGTAGTTTCATCTTCTGTTTCAGGGGGAAGAGGGGATAAGGGCCTTTCCTGCACCTGCTTTTTCAATTGCCTTTAGCTCAAAATGATCAGTATGCCTAAGGGATATATTGGGATATCATTCCCTGAACCCCTTCTCCTGACTCATTTACACTGTGTTTCTCTCCTCCTCACTTGATTTTGAGAACTGAAGAGAAAGTAAGGGAGAATTTTTATCTGGCATTGCTATGTGCTTAATTTCTTCTTCTTCTTTTTTTTTTTTTGAGTATATATTTCATGATTTTTTTTTTTTACAAATAGTTTATTGTCAAATTAGTTTCCACATAACACTCAGTGCTCATCCCCACAAGTGTCCTCCTCCATGCCCATCCCTCCTCCCCCCCACATCCATCAGTCCTCAGTTCCGGTCAGCATTCAAGAGTCTCTCATGGTTTGCCTCTCTCCCTTTGCCCCACCATTTCTGCCCTTCTTCTCCCCCTTGTTCCTCCGTCAAGTTCCTCCTAATCCTCCTATACGTGCAAACATATGATATTTGTCCTTCTCTGCCTGACTTATTTCACTCAGCATAACACCCTCAAGGTCCATCCACGTTGCTACACATGGCCAGATTTCATTGTTTCTCCTTGCCATGTAGTATTCCATGGTATAGATAAGCCACATCTTCTTGATCCATTCATCTGTTGATGGACACTTAGGCTCTTTCTATGTTTTAGGTATTGTGGAGAGTGCTGCTATGAACGTGCTTAATTTCTTCTTGTCTCCTGTTTTCTAATGTCAAATTCTCTGTTCAGATCTAAAAACACAGGACTATTCTAAGTCAGCCTCCAAATTCCTTAATTAGTTCCATTAATAGTCATAAATCCTATCAATCCCATTTTCTTTCTCTAAATTTAAGAAATTTACTTTCTTGCCCTAACTTCTAAAAAGCCATCAATACCATAAAGGGTCTCTTCCACTGCTCTCAAGGATATTGTCAAGTACTTACTTGCCCAGCAAACACAACCCCTCTCCCTTTTATAAGAATTCTTTTTCCATTCAGGCATCGCCCATTCCCTGCAGCAATGGCCTTCAGGGAAAGCAAACTCCACCCTGAAGGCAAAGGCAATGATGGTGGTCCCTGTTTGGTTTAAGCCAATCTCAACATTCTATGCAGGGAAAGTATGTGATTTAGGGGCTCCTGTGTAGCTCAGTCTTAGGTTATGCATCTGACTTTGGCTCAGGTCATGATTTCATGGTTCAAGAGTTCAAGCCCCACATCATGCTCTCTACTGTCAGTGTGGAGCCAGCTTCAGATCCTCTGTCTCCCTCTCTCTACCCCTCCCCCGCACATGTGCACACGCTGTCTCAAAAAGAAACACGTTAAAAAAAGAAAAACAAAATATGTGGTTTAGGTCACATACTTGGACATCTGAATATTCTCTCTCCCACTAAACATGAAGAAGCGTGAAGCCCCAATCATTCCGGCAGCCAACTTATTGCACTATGAATGGCAGAACAGACAGAAAGAAAACATTCTTGCTGTCATCACTGAGCTATTGATCAATCAAATATGAAACATTCTTGGTGTCATCACTGAGCTATTGATCAATCAAATATTCCTGATTTCCATCCAATAAATTTCCTTATTTTGTTAAAAAAAAAAGAGAGAGAGACTTTTCTAGAGCAGTTTTAAGTTCACAGTAAAACTGAAAAGAAAGTACAGAGGTTTCCTATATGCCCCCTGCCCCTATACGTGCACAGCCTCCTGCAATACCAATACCTTCCACCAGAGTTCTACATTTGTTACAACTGATGAAACAACATTGGCCCATTATTACTACCCCAAGTCCTTAGATTACATTGTTTAACTCTTGGTATTGTACATTCTATGGGTGTGGACAAATGTATAATAACATGAATCCACCATTATAGTATACAATATAGTTTCAGTGCCCTAAAAATCCTCTGTGCTTCACCTATTTACCACTCCTTCTCCTACAACCCCTGGCAACCACTGATCTTTTTTGCCATGTTTGCCTTTTCCAGAATGTCAGAGAGGTGGAATCATACAGTAGGTAGCCTTTTCAGATTGGTTTCTTTCATTTAGTTCCTCCATATCTTATCATAGCCTGACAATTCATCTCTTTTTATTGCTGAATAATATTTCATTGTCTGGAAGTACTGAAGTTTGTTTATCTATTTTCCTACTGAAAGACACATTGGTTGCTTCAAGCTTTGGCAAATTATGAATCAAGCTGGTATATTAACATCTGTGTGCAGGTTTTTGTGTGGATATAAGTTTTCATCTCCTTTGGGTAAATACTAAGGAGTACAGTTACTAGATCATATGGTAAAGTATGTTTAATTTTGTAAGAAACTGTCAAATTGTCTCCCCAAGTGGCTATACTATTTTGCATTCCCAGGAGGAATGAATGAGAGTTCCTATTACTCCATACCCTTGCTAGTATTTGGTGTTGTCAGTGTTCTGGATTTTGGACATTCTAATAGATGTTGTAGGGAGCCTGGGCAGACCACCCCTAAATGTACCACAATGGCATATTGATTATTTCTAATTAAAACTACGTAAAAAAAAATAAAAGCCTGTGCAAGGACACGCAGAACTCTTTTTGTCTCCCGGAAAGTAGGAAATAAATCTTCCCTGAGAAAGTCAACCTCCCTGTACCAGAAAGGAAAGAGACATCCTTGTCACCAGAGATAGGGAATTTAGAGCTGAAAAGGCTGTATAAATCAACTGTAGAGGCCATTTTTAGGCAACAGTCTTGAGCAATGGAAACCTGAGTAGGGTAAAGGGCCCACAGTGACCACTGGGCTGAATGCAAATAGGTTCATTAGATGACCCACCTCAAAATAGCCATAAGCCCTAATTGACTGATGGGCTACTTACGATCAGGCACAGGTACTAAAAATGGAAAATTCTGTACACCCCCATGCCTCCTCACTCCCCCTCTTAACTACAGCCCCCACCACTGCCTCCTGGCAGACAGTCACTCCTTTGCCCTCTGCCCTCTGCCTCCCTGCACTGTATTCAGTAACTTCTGTCTCCTTTTTTCTGCCTTGGGTGAATTCTTTCACCACCCACCCCTCTGGCCTCTAGCGGATCAGGTTGCCCCACACCAACTTTGTTATCTTTACTAATCTACTACTGTAGTCCAAATTCTATTCAGAATTCCTTACTAATTTAAACTCCTAAACACAAGGTTTTTTTGTACTGTCAATTCCTCACAAATGTACTCTGTCTAAAATGTATAAAGACTGCTTGCCATAAAAACAATTTTTTAAAAAATGCCTGCCTTGGTCACTGTTTTGGGTCTGATTTTCACTATTGGGTCTCTGTGTGCACATAATAAAATTTTGGGCTTTTTCTCCTGTTAATCTGTCTTATGTCAATTTAATTCTTAGACCAGCTAGGAGACCTTGAAGGGTAGAGGGAAATAATTTTTCCTCCCCTACAATGTATTATTCCCATAATTTCCTTTAAACCAGTTTGAGTTTGTTTTTGTTACTTGCAATCAAAAGAAGCCCAACTACTATAATGTCACTGACATAGCTAAAAAATTCTTTTTTTAAAAAAATGTTTATTTATATATTTATATATTTTCGAGGGTGGGGGTGGGCAGATAGAGATCCCAAGCAGACTCCATGCTGTCAGTGCAGAGGTGGACATATGCAAATTCACAAATCATGAGATCCTAACCTGTGCTGAAACAAAGAGTCTAATGCCTAACCAACTGAGCCACCCAGGTGCCCCTTCTAAAGAATTCTTAAAAGACCAACTGGATGCTGGAAGGAATAAAAATTTAACTGTTGGAGCACCTGGATGGCTCAGTCAGTTAAGCATCCTACTTTGGCTCAGCTCATGATTTCACAGTTCTGAATTCAAGCCCTGCATTGGGCTCTCTGCTGTCATTGCAGAGCCGGCTTTGGGTCCTCTGTCAACCCTCTCTCTGACCTTGCCCTGTGCTCGTGTGCTCTCTTTCTCAAAAATAAAATAAATATTAAAAATAAAAAGAAAGACAAATCTGTGTATGCCTGTGGTCTGCCTTCGTAAACTCATTGAGAGGGAAATAAAACATATATTAAAAATGTTTAACTGTTAAAAATAAAGCCATACAAGTAGGTCATTAGGGGAAAATATATGAGAGAAAATGTAATAATCATATTTAGGAGAAGGTATTCATTAGCATGACACAAAACCCAGGAACTATTGTTAAAAAGAAAATCACAGGATAAAATGATGTCACTTAGGCCAAGACACCAAACCTGGGATTAAGACCTAACCTAACCAAACCCCAATTCCGATCTCTCCCATGTATAGTCTTAACTGATCAGTCAGGAATTTTCTGATCAGCATCAATTAGTGCGGAATTTGTCCTGAGGCCCTAGCAATTACTCAAAGGAAGATAAGGTCATCTGCATGCATAATAAGACCCCTATTACTAAGGGTGACCTTGCTAATAACTTTTTGTCCCACTCCCCCCCAAAAATCTTCCATTTTGTACAACTCCTCACAGCTGCCCTCTACTTGCTAGATGGAATGGTGCCCAATTAATGAATCATGAATACCAACGTCACTTAGATCTTCAAATCTGCTTGGTTGTTGTTTTTTAACGCCGTAAGGGAAAAGACCAAGAGACTGAACATTATAAAATGTGAAGGTATGGCAAAAGAAAATTAAAAGATAAATTACAGAATAGGAGAAAATATAACATATAATGGACAAGAATATATAAAGGGCTTCTATGAACCAGTGAGAAATCTGGCCAAAAGATATAAAAAGACTGCTGTCAGAAGGTAAAATACAAATTGATAATAAATATAGGAAATTACATTGGCTGAAATTGATGGACTAAATTCATCACTCTTCTTCTTCCAAATCCCCTCAAATGAAAGAAAATAACAACTTTTTTGTTGTTGTTGAGATTTTATTTTTAAGTAATCTGTACACCCAATGTGGGGCTCAAACTCACAACCCTGAGATCAAGAGTGGCACTCTCCAACAACTGAGCCAGCTAGGTGTCCCAAAGCATATTTTTAAAAAATGTTTTTTATGTTTGTTTATTTATTGGAGAGAGAGAGACAGAGAGATAGAGAGAGAGAGAGCACAGGCAGGGGAGGGAGAGAGAGAAGGAGAGACAGAATTACAAGCAGGCTCTGCACCATCAGCACCACCAAGGTGCCCGCCCCTAACCAAGACATATTAAAAAAAAAAAAAATCCATGGTGCCTAGGTGGTGGTACAGTCAGTTAAGTGTCTGACTCTTGGTTTTGGCGCAGGCCATGATCTCACAGTTCATAGGATGGATCCCCACAAAAGGCTCTGTGCTGACAGTACAGACTCTGCTTGGGATTTTCTCTCTCTCCATCTCTGCTCCTCCCTCACTCACACTTGCTCATGCTCTCTCTCTCTCTCTTTCTTTCTCTCTCTCAAACAACAACAACAATAAAAACAACTTAAAAAAAAATAAAAGAAGAAATCCGAGGGGTGCCTGGCTGGCTCAGTCCATAGAGCACATGACTCTTAATCTCAGGATGGTGAGTTCAAGCCCCACACTGGGTATGGAGCCTACTTAAAATAACAAAAAGAAGAAAAATAAATCCATAACAATCTTAGAAGATAAAAATAAAGAGTGATATTTAAAGGTGTAGAAAATATAAAAATTTCCTAGAATATAAAACACAGAAGAAATGGGATAGAAGGAAGCCATAAGCCAAATATGGGCAGACTACTCAAAAATGAACTGCACAAACAAACAAAAAATCTTACTCAAAATGAACAAACACAGAGAACATGAAGGCTCTCTGGACCAATTACCCTGGACAGGATAAGAGTTATTTAGGTTATGCTAGGTTATGCCCTGGTAACTGAAATCTCAGTGGCTTAAAACAACAAAGGTTTGGGGGAGAGTGGCAGCCTGGAGAGGGCGGGGAAGCCATCCGCCCTTCCCCCAGATCTCCTCCTTTGTAACCCTTCCGTCTGGCTGTTCCCGAGTCACAGCCTTTGTCGATCAACCAATGATCTGGGCTACCTCAAGAAACAAGCCAAAGTACACATGGTGGAGAGTCCCAAATACCACTACGAGCAGGAAAATAAAATAACCAATGTCTCAACAAGAGAGACCAAGAGATACCATTCAAAGAACACTTTCTGAACGGACAGGCCCTGGTCAGTCAAAGGGCCTTCTCTGGTACAGCAGCAATCACAGGTGCAGAGTGCATAACCAGCTTTTAAGACTAACAAGATATAGAAAGCTAACCAAAATGATGAAACAAAAGAGCTCTCCAAAGAAATTCCAGGAAGAATTGACAGCTAAAGAACTGCTCAAAATAGATATAAGCAAAATAACTGAACAAGAATTTAGAACAATAGTCATAAAATTAATCGCTGGTCTTGAAAAAGGCATGGAAAACATCAGAGAAACTATTGTTACAAAGACTATGGAGCTTAAAAATAGTTGTGATGAATTAAAAAATGCTATAAATGAGATGCATAATAAAATGGAGGCATCCAATGCAAGGATTGAAGAGACAGAAAGGAGAATAAGTGATTTAGAAGACACAATTATAGTAAAATGAGGAAGCTGAGGAAAAGAGAGAAAAACTGATACAGGAACACAAAAGGAGAGTTCGAGAGCTCAGTGATACAGTCAAATGGAATAATATCCGTATTATAGGAATTCTAGAAGAGGAAGAGAGAGGTAAAGGTGCTGAAGGAGTCCTTGAATAAATTATATCAGAGAACTTCCCCAATCTGGGGAAGGAAACAGACGTTGAAATCCAAGAGGCACAGAGAACTCCCCTCAGACGTAACTTGAACCGATCTTCTGTACGACATATCACAGTGAAACTGGCAAAATATAAGGACAAAGAGAGAATTCTGAAAGCGGCTAGGGATAAAAGGACCCTAACATACAAAGGGAAAGCTATCAGAGTGGTGACAGACCTAACTACTGAAACTTGGCAGGCCAGAAAGGAATGGCAGGAAATCTTCAATGTGATGAACAGAAAAAATATGCAGACAAGAATCCTCTAACCAAAAAGACTGTCATTCAGAATAGAAAGAGAGATAAAAGTCTTTCCAAATAAACAAAAATTGAAAGAATTCATCACCACTAAACCAACCCTACAAAAAATTCTGAGGGGGACTCTCTGAGGGAAATGTTTAAGGAACACAAAATACCAGAGACACCACCACAAGCATAAATTCCACAAAGGACACTACTAAACCCATATCTTTCAATAATAACACTGAACGTAAACAGACTCAATGCCCCAGTCAAAAGACATAGGGTAGCAGAATGGATTAAAAAACAAAACCCATCTATTTGCTGTCTACAAGAAACTCATTTTAGACTGGAGGACACCTTCAGATTGAAAGTAAGGGGATGGAGAAATATCTATCATGCTACTGGAAGTAAATAAAAAGCTGGAGTAGCTATACTTATATCAGACAAACTGGACTTTAAAGTAAAGACAGTAACAAGGGATGAAGAAGGGCATTAGATAATAATTACAGGGTCTATCCATCAGGAAGGGTTAACAATTATAAATGTCTACGCATCAAATATGGAAGCACCTAAATACATAAAACAATTAATCACAAACAGAAACACTCTTATCGATAAGAACGGGCTAATAGCAGGGGACTTTAGTACTCCACTTACAGCAATGGATAGATCAACTAGACAGAAAATCAATAAAGACACAATGGGCTTAAATGACACATTGGACCAGATGGATTTGACAGATATATTTAGAACTCTACATCCTGAGGCTATGGAATTCACTTTTTTCTCAAGTGCGCATGGCACATTCTCCAAGATAGATCACATATTGCGACATAAAGCAGCCCTCAATAAATATAAAAGAATTGAGATCATACCATGCACACTTTCAGGTCACAATGCTATGAAACTTGAAATCAATCACAGGAAGAAGTCTGGAAAACCTCCAAAAACATGGAGGTTAAAGAACACCCTACTAAAGAATGAATGGGCCAATCAGGCAATTAGAGAAGAAATTTTAAAAATATATGGAAACAAATGAAAATGAAAATACAACCATCCAAACTCTATGGGATACGGCAAAGGCAGTCCTAAGAGGAAGTACATTGCACTCCAGGCCTATTTCAAGAAATTAGAAAAAGTGCAAGTACAAAATCTAACAGCGCACTTAAAGCAACTAGAGGGAGAGCAACAAGAGCACCCCAAACACAGTAGAAGAAGAGAAATAGTAAAAATTAGAGCAGAAATAAACAATATAGAAACCAAAGAAACAGTTGAACAGATCAATGAAACCAAGAGTTGATTTTTTGAAAAAATAAACAAAATTGACAAACCTCTAGCCAGGCTTCTCAAAAAGAAAAAGAGAGAGCACTCAAATACACAAAATCATGAATGAAAATGGACTGATTACAACCAACCCCTCAGAAGTACAAGCAATTATCATGGAATACTATGAAAAATTATATGCCAACAAATTGGACAACTTAGAAGAAATGGACAAGTTCCTAAACACACACTCACTACCAAAATTCACACAGGAAGAGATAGAAAACCTGAACAGACCCATGACTAGTGAGGAAATCGAATCAGTTATCAAAAATCTCCCAACAAATAAGAGCCCTGGGCCAGATGGCTTCTGTGGGAAATTCTACCAGACATTTAAAACAGAATTAATATGGGGCGCCTGGGCGGCTCAGTCGGTTAAGCGGCCAACTTCGGCTCACGTCGTGATCTCGCGGTTTGCGAGTTTGAGCCCCACGTCAGGCTCTGTGCTGACAGCTCAGAGCCTGGAGCCTGCATCGGATTCTGTGTCTCCCTCTCTCTCTCTCTGCCTGCTCCTCACTCACGCTCTGTCTCTCTTTCTCTCTCAAAAATAAACACTAAAACAATTTAAAAAAATAAATAAAACAGAATTAATACCCATTCTTCTCAAACTATTCCAAAAAATAGAAATCGAAGGAAAACTTCCGGACTCATTTTATGAAGCCAGCATCACTTTGATTCCCAAGCCAGACAGAGATCCAGCAAAAAAAGAGAACTACAGGCCGTTATCCTTGATGAATACATATGCAAAAATCCTCAACAAGATACTTGCAAATCGAATCCAACAGCACATAAAAAGAATTATCCACCAAGATCAAGTAGGATTCATTCCTGGGTTACAGGGCTGGTTCAATATTCACAAATCAATCAATGTGATACATCACATCAACAAAAGAAAAGATAAAAATCATATGATCCTGTCAATAAATGCAGAAAAAGCATTTGACAAAATACAGCATCCCTTCTTAATAAAGACCTTCGAGAAAGTCAGGATAGAAGGAGTTTACTTAAACATCATAAAAGCCATCTGTGAGAAGCCCTCAACTAACATCATCCTCAACGGAGAACTGAGAGCTTTCCCCCTGAGATCAGGAACACGACAGGGATGTCCACTCTCACCACTGCTGTTTAACATAGTGCTGGAAGTCCTAGCATCAGCCATCAGACAACAAAGGAAATAAAAGGCATCAGAATTGGCAAAGAAGAAGTCAACTTTCACTGTTCGCAGACAGCAATACACTTTACATAGAAAACCTGACAGACTCCACCGGAAGCCTACTAGAACTGACCCAAGAATTCAACAAAGTTGCAGGATACAAAATCAACATACAGAAATCAGTTGCATTTTTATACACCAACAATGAAGCAACAGAAAGAGAAATCAAGAAGCTGATCCCATTCACAATTGCACAAAAAACCATAAAATACCTCGGAGTAAACCTAACCAAGGATACAAGAGATCTGTATGATGAAAACTATAGAAAACTTATGAAGGAAGTTGAAGAAGACGCAAAGAAATGGAAAAATATTCCATGCTCATGGATAGAAGAATAAATATAGTTAAAATGTCATTACTACCCAAAGCACTCTACGCATTCAATGCAACCCCAATCCAAATTGCACCAGCATACTTCTCAAAACTAGAACAAACTATCCAAAAATTTGTATGGAACCACAAAAGACCCCGAATAGCCAAAGTAATATTGAAGAAGAAAATCAAAACGGGAGGCATCACCATGCCAGACTTTAGCCCCTACTATAAAGGTGTCATCATTACGACAGTATGCTATTGGCACAAAAACAGACACATAGACCAATGCAATAGAATAGAGAACTCAGAATTGGACCCAAAAGTGTACAGCCAACTAATCTTT